>NC_045786.1:116175313-116477261 GCF_009873245.2 Balaenoptera musculus
AATACAAATATAATAATTGATGATTTAATTTTTCACTTAAATTGGAAATATCCATATGAATGCGTGATTTAGTTTTCTTTCTGAAATTCACATATTTCCTAGCTTTATTTACTGAGAGGGCATAGAGATAATTACAGTCTGGTAGAAGTGAGCATCCCCAGTGCTGATCATAGTCTCTGAAAGCCATTTCTCAACAAAAGGAAGAAGGGTTCCTTGAAAAAAATGGCTGATCCTAGGTCTGGGGCAGGAAATGTACCAGATGAGCCTGATACCTCTTGCTATGCCAGAAAGCAGGAGTGCTATCAATACCACTGGAATTGTGTGGATACAGGGGTCAACTTGAAGGATTTCACACTGGCCAAACTTGGGACAATTTGAGCCTTGAATACTGCAATGTATAAAGCATAACATATACAGGCATACCTCATTTTGTTGTGCTTTGCTTAATTGCGCTTTGCAGATACTGTGCTTTTTATAAATTGAAGGTTTGTGGCAACCCTCCATCAAGTAATTCTATTGGCACAATTTTTCCAACAGCATTTGCTCACTCCATGTCTCTGTGTCATGTTTAGGTAATTCTCACAATAATTCAAACTTTTTCATTATTATTATATTTGTTGTGGTGATCTGTGATCTGTGATCTTTGATGTTACTATTTTAACTGTTTTGGGCCACCATGAACCCGTGCCCATTTAAGATGGCGAACTTAACCAATAAATGTGTGTGTTCTGATTCCTCCACCTGCTGGCCGTTCCCCTGTCTCTCTTCTTCTTCTTCTCAGACCTTCCTATTCCCAGAGACACAACAATATTGAAATTAGGCCAGTTAATAGCCCTACAATGGTCTCTAAGTCTTCAAGTGAAATGATGAGTCCCACATCTCTCACTTTAAATCAAAAGCTTTGTGAGCAAGGCATGTCAAAAGCCAAGACAGGCCAAAAGCTAGGTCTCTTGGCAACAAACAGTTAGCCAAGTTGTGAAGGCAAAGGAAAAGTTCTTGAAGGAAATTAAAAGTGCTACTCCAGGGAACACAAGAATGATAAGAAAGCAAAACAGCCTGATTGCTGTAATGGAGAGAGTTTTAGTGGTCTGGACAGAAGATCAAACCTGCTACAACATTTCCTTAAGCCAAAGCCTAATCCAGAGCAAGGCCCTAACTCTCTTCAATTCTAGGAAGGCTGAGAGAGGTGAAGAAGAAAAAAAGTTTGAAGCTAGCAGAAGTTGGTTCATGTGGTTTAAGGAAAGAAGCTGTCTCCATAACATCAAAATGCAGGGTTAAGCAGCAAGTGCTGATGTAGAAGCACTAGAAGATCTAGCTAGGATAATTAATGAAGGTGGCTACATTAAACAACAGATTTTCAGTGTAGATGAAAACAGCCTTCTCTTGGAAGAAGATGCTATCAAGGACTTTCATAGGTAGAGAGGAGAATTCAATACCTGGCTTCAAAGCTTCAAAGGACAGGCTGACTTTCTTGTTAGGGGCTAATGCAGCTGGTGACTTTAATTTGACGCTAATGCTCATTTACCATTCTGAAAATCCTAGGGTCCTTAAGACTTATGCTAAATCCACTCTGCCTGTGCTCTATAAATGAAACTACACAGCCTGGATGGCAGCGCATCTGTTTACCACATGGCTTACTGACTATTTTAAGCCCATTGTTGACACCTACTGCTCAGAAAAAGAGTCCTTTCAATATATTACTGCTCTTTGAAAATGCACCTGATCACCCAAGAGCTCTGACGGAGATGGACAATGAAATTCATGTTGTTTTCTTCCCTGCTAACACAACATCCATTCTGCAGCCCATGAATCAAGGGATAATTTCAGGGACTTCCTTGGCGGTCCAGTGGTTAAGACTCTGCGCTTCCAATGCAGGGGGCGGGGGTTCGATCCCTGGTCAGGGAACTAAGATCCCACATGCCACATGGCACGGCACCCCCCCCCCCACCAAAAAAGGGGTAATTTCAACTTTCAAGTCTTTTTTTCTTCTGGCTGCGCAGCGCAGCTTGTGGGATCTTAGTTCCCCCACCAGGGATTGATCCTGGGCCCTGTGAAAGAGCAGATCCCTAACCACTGGACTGCCAGGGAATTTCCCATCAAGTCTTACTGCTTAAGAAATACATTTAGTAAGGCCATAGCTGCCATAGATAATGATTCCTCTGATGAATCTGAGCAAAGTAAATTGAAGACCTTCACTGTTCTAGATGCCATTAAGAACATGCGTGACTCATGGGAAGACATCAAAATATCAACCTTAACAGGAGTTTGGAAGAAGTTGATTCCAACCCTCATGGGTGACTGTGAGGGGTTCAAGACTTCAGTGGAAGAAGTCACTGCAGATGTAGTGGAAACAGCTAGAGAACTAGAATTAGAAGTGGAGCCTGAAGATGTGATTGAATTGCTGCAATCTCATGATAAAACTTGAATGGATGAGGTCTTGCTTCTTACAGATGAGCAAAGAAATTGATTTCTTGAGATGGAGTCTATTCCTGGCAAAGATGCTGTGAAGATTGTTGAAATGACAACAAAGGATTTAGAATATTCCATAAACTTAGTTGATTAAGCAGTAGCAGAGTTTGAGAGGATTGACTCCAATTTTGAAGGAAGTTCGACTGTGGGTAAAATGCTATCAAACAGCACTGCATGCTACAGAGACATCTTAAGGAAAATTCATTTGATGCAGCAAACTTCACTGTTTTCTTATTTTTAAGAAATTGCCCCAGGTACCCACAACCTTCAGCAACCATCACCCTGATCAGTCAGCAGCCATCAACACTGAGATAAGACCGTCTACCAGCAAAAAGATTATGACTTGCTGAAGGCTCAGATGATGGTTAGCATTTTCTAGCAATAAAGTAGTTTCAGTTAAGGTATGTACATTGTTTTCAGACATAATATGCTATTGCACACTTAGTAGACTACAGTATAAAGTAAACATAACTATTGTAGGCACTGGGCTGGAGGGCTTAAGGGAACACTACCTTATCCATCACAAATCTTTATGATTTCAGTTTGTTCCCTCAGTATTTTCCTTGTTTCTGTAGGTTTGAATGAATGGTTTTTAACCTCTGACCCATATTTTCAATTGAAAATAAAATGAAAAATTAGTACACATTAGAAAAATAGTCAAGTGAGAGGGGGCCAGGATAGTAAAAACTGCCCCTTGAGAATGGTAAAGAAAGCTTCATGAGCCTGGCAGAATTCAGACTCTGTAAGGTTGTCACCCAGCAGTCCACGTCCCTGTTGAGGAACTTTGGTGTGTGAGAAGCTCTCTCTCTCTCTGTCAGAGGCAATGCTGTGTAATCATTATTCCTGAGCAGACAGGTAGATGAAATTTTACCCACCTCCTCCCACTTGCCGTTAGGTGGACCCATGTACTTAGTTCTGGCCAAAAAAATGTAAATAGGAATAATATAAACCACTTCCAGACCTGGTCTTTAACAGCATCGAACGTAGTTCTCCAGCTCTTTTCTCCCATCACTGTGGCCTTGGATACCTCATATTCCAGATGGTGTAGCCACTGGTTAGCTGTTATTCTTTTAAAAAATCCTTTATAAACACACAAACAAAAACCCTTTTTTGAATTTTAATCACCCAATTGTAGTGAGAAATGACATTTGGTCTTGAATTCTAGATTCATATCAAGGCTACCAGTGAGTGAGTCACAAAGCCAAAGTTGTACTTTTTTGAAGGAGGAAGTGGAGTGAGGGTAAGAGGAGGGATAAAGGCCATGAAGAATGATAATCAAACAGAAGACATTCGTAGAGTGATTCATTGCTCTCCCAAGAGTTCAGAGGGATATCTTTGCACTTTGTCTTGTCCAGCTGAGACACAGAGTCATACACCTCATAGTTACATTAGTGACAATGTCATGGTCTCCCATAATGTTGTTTCTAAAAATGCACATGCTTAAAAGTTCAAGGGTCACAAGGGCTTCTAATGCTGAAATGTGCAAAGGTGCAAAATTTCTGCACTGCTGCCTTTGGGAATGAGATATTTTAGATGGCAAGAATAAAGGAAAAAATAGAAAAAAAAAAGAGATATTTAAGATGGCATAGGTATGAGATCTTGAAAATATTAGAAGTTAAAATAGAGTCAAGGTTAGTCATAGTACCTAATGGTTGTAAAGTGAAATTTTACTTTTGTGGTTATTTGCGGGAAACTTAATATCCCAGCCAAATTTTGCTTGCCCCCAAAATTACTTTCAAGATAGTTCTTTTTGCCATCAGTTCACACATGTGTAAAGGAATATAAATTCATTTTAATATAAGTTCAAGAAAAATGTCCCTAGAAAAGTGATGGCAATTGTTTCCCAGGATCTCATGATATGTTCCAAATACAAATATCTATTACTCAATTATTCTCATTGTTAATGAAGTTGACTGAGAGTTGATATCAGATGTTCCTCCAGTTATAGAAGACTGGTTAGTCCAGAGGGGTAACTCATGTAGAGTGAAACAATTATTAAGAACAGTAAAGTTGATATAATAGTGGAGACCCTTTGGAGTTTCCTTCATTGTACATCAAGATGTACAATGTTGTGAAGTGAACAAGGACATAATTAACACGCTTTTAAATTCTATAACTAGAAAGAAAATTTGTCATTCTAAATCAACCATAATAATCAACAACATTCAAATAATTCCAGAAACTTCCAAAATAGAGTGACATGTGAAGATGAATTCCCAGTATCTCTTTCATCACATTGTAGGAGATAAAGAAACAAACAAAACATAATCCCACATGATCCAGGAAAAAATCATAAGTTATCAGGCTTCTCAGACTCACTGGCCTGGATGACATCATGCCACATATTTCTGGGATCTCAACTAGCAACCTTGCCCCACAAAAGCTTTATAAATCAGTAAAAATTGCCCTGGATCCTATTGATTTGTTGTAAAGTAAAATATTATTTGGTGGAGGGAACATATACTTAAGAAGGTTGTTCTGTGAAATCCTGCTGTAATGAAAAATGTAGACTCATATAAATCATAGATGGTAAACAGTGTTTGAAAATATTATGTCTTTAGGAAATGTAAAATAAACTTCTAAGGTGATAGTCATACAAAATGTTTGAGGCATTTGTTATGTGATTGCTTTCTATGAAGCTAAGGTGAGCTCAAGTCATGGTGACTCCTGAGGCTAAAAGGATGGGTATATTTAGTAGTAGAATTGTAGTGGATTTAGTGGATTAATTCTGGTTGGTGGGCAAAGTCTTGGAAAGAACCTTCTCAAATGGTTTCTTGTTGTCTTCATCAGCAGCTGTACATTGTTAGTAGAGTTTGATAAATTAAAATGGTACCATCTGCTTATTCTTGAGGTTAGACTGTACATTTTTGTTGTTTTCGTTGTTCTTGTTCGTTTTTTTTTTTTTTTTTTGCCACACAGCTTGCAGGATCCCCGACCAGGGATCGAACCTGTGCCCCCTGCAGTGGGAGCTCAGAGTCCTAACCACTGGACCACAAGGTAAGTCCCTGCTGTTGTTTTTTAAACTAAGTAGTAGGCTTGTGTGTGGTGAGTCATTGAGTGTTATCCCGTAGATACAGACTTAGTAGGAGAATAGACACGTGTGCTTGAATTAGGGTACCGCCTGTTGGATCCATTCCATCTCTACTCCTGCTCCTTGAGGTCACAGGGCAGGTGAGGCCAGTATCATGGCCCAGAGCCAGGCTACACCCACCTCACCTCATTCAGCCCTCACCTGAAGCTGCAGAGACTGACGCTTCTGCTTTTCCCCTACTTCTTTTTTTTTAATTTATTTACTTTATTTTTGGCTGCGTTGGGTCTTTGTTGCTGTGCGCAGGCTTTCTCCAGTTGCGGCGAGTGGAGGCTACTCTTCATTGCGGTGCGCAAGCTTCTCATTGCGGTAGCTTCTCTTGCTGCAGAGCATAGGCTCTAGGCACGAGGGCTTCAGTAGTTGTGGCACGTGGGCTCAGTAGTTGTGGTTCACAGGCTCTAGAGTGCAAGCTTAGTAGTTGTGGTGCACGGGCTTAGTTGTTCCACTGCATGTGGGATCTTCCCGGACCAGGGCTCAAACCCGTGTCCCCTGCATTGGCTGGCGGGTTCTTAACCACTGTGCCACCAGGGAAGTTCCTTCCCCCACTTCTTAACCTTCCTGTAGTTTCTCTCTTCCTTCCCTCCTGCAACTTTATGCCACCACTTCATTAGGAGACAAACCTAGTTGAAGGACAATTATGTAAAAGCAGGTGAGGTTGTTTGGCAGTGTATTTGAGCTAGAATGGGTCATGGAAATTACTTCTGTGAGAAACAATATTTTAAAATTCAGTTACTTTGTTTTCAAATGTATTTTAATTAAATTTGATGAGTCTTATAATTCATTTTGATTCTGCATTTCTTTTTGTATACTCAATGTCAGATTTGTGTGATCGATTTAATCCCTGACTAAAGAAAAAAAGTCACAAGGGATACATCTGTTTAAGCATTCTTAACTTTGAACTTGTAGAAAGTCTCAAAGGTAACCTTTATTGGAGTTTTGTTTTGCAAAGATTAAAAGATATTTATTTTGCTTTCAATGGTCTTATATATTTCAGTATCTTTCTAGTTTGCTAAAAGATTAATAAGCCTCATGAATGGAACTGGTAAAGTTAAGAATTCTACACATAGGGAATTCCCTGGTGGTCCAGTGGTTAGGACTCCACAATTTCACTGCCGAGGATATGGGTTCAATCCCTGGCCAGGGAACTAAGAGCCCACAAGCCACTTGGCATGGCCAAAAATAAATAAAATTTAAAAATAAAAAAAAAGGATTCTCCACATAATTCAGATAAAATAAGTTTTTGGCTTAAATGTTAACTTTAAAATGATTTTGAACTGTTCTGTATGGTACAGTGGTAGTGGATACATGACTATGCATTTGTCAAAACCCATAGAACGGTACGCCACAAATAATTAATTTTACTGCACGCAAATTTTAAAAAATCAGCTTGAATGGCAGGCGAGCCCAAGATGAAATGTAGGCTATGGCAAATAAATCTAACTGTATTACAAATGTATAACATAACCATACTGAAGGGGATGGGGAAGAAAGGAGCTCACCTAAATAACTTCGAAAAAAGTGTTTTGATTAGATACTGTAAGGCCATAGACAAAAAGACTTGTACACAAACATCTAAGTCTGATTGGTAAATTCATTTATCACAGGGTATGGATTACTAATTTTAGAACTACTTTGCATATATACTAGGGTCGAACATATAAGTAAATATAGTGCAGATAATGAGGTTCTTACTGTTGAACTTACTGTTGAGTTCTTTGATACTCCTCCCTCCAGGAGGTAGAGCTAAATTCCCCTCTCTTGAAAGTAGGCTAGACTTAGTAACTCCCTTCAAATGAATAGAGTATGGAAGAGAAAAACAGTAACTTTACATTGGAGACACCTGGTAGATACCACCTTATCCAAATAATCAGGATTAACAATACCAGTAACTAGACAGATTGATATTATGTGTACCCTCTGATAGACTGTGATGAGAAGGGCACACTATTCTGTGATATTCTTCCCCCCAAATCTACAACCACGGTCTAAACATGAGAAAGCATCAGACAAACTCAAACTAGGGATATTCGAAAGTGTCCAGGTCATGAAAGTCAAGGAAAGAATAAGAGACTGTCACAGAAGATTGTCATAGAAGATTGAGGAGACATGACAACTAAACACCACGTAGTATACTAGATTTGATCGCTGGACAAAAAAAGGGAAATCCCAATAAAGTCTATAGTTTAATGTTTTGTGCTAATGTTAATTTCATATTTTTGATCATTGTAATACAGTTATATTAGATGTTGACATTAGGGGAAGCTAGGTGAAGGGTATACAGGAATTCTATATTTGCAGCTTTTCTGAAGATCTTAAACTTATTTCAAAATAAAAAGTAAGCCTTCTGAAAACAGGCTTACATACAATTTTCCAAGACCATTGAATTTTTATTTTTTTCTGCAAATAATTTGCATTGCTTTACTTTTATTCACTCAGCACGTCCTAAACCAAACAGATTGTCTTCTTCCTCTCTTCCAAACCTGCTCCCCTGCTGTGCTCCTGTCTCGGTAAGGGGCACTACCACGTTCTCTCTCAGTTGTCCAACTAGGAAACTGAGAGTCATCCTTTCCTTTTCCTTCTCCCTCACTTCCCAATGAATTGACCAACTATCCTGGATATCTCCTTCATATTCTTGAGTTCAGTTGTCTTTTTTGTCTTTCCCCATGGATTATAATCTCCCTGGGGGCTGTCTTCCTTGTTCCCCATGTGTTCCACGTGCCTAGCACAGTGCCTGGTGCATAGCAAGCACCCAAAAGCTATTTGCTAAATGAGAGAATGAATGCATATTTTATTGTATGTTGCTATTTAATGGTATTTTCACATTCCCTTGTATCTACCATAGTGGGATGCATCCATATGTCTCCTTTATTTATTTATTTATTTTAAAGGAATTCCTTTATTTTTATTATTTATTTATTTTTGGCTGTGTTGGGTCTTCGTTTCTGTGCAAGGGCTTTCTCTAGTTGCGGCAAGCGGGGGCCACTCCTTTATAAATTTATTTATTTATTTATTTATTTATTCTTGGCTGTATTGGGTCTTCGTTTCTGTGCGAGGGCTTTCTCTAGTTGCGGCGAGCGGGGGCCACTCTTCATCGCGGTGCGCGGACCTTTCACTGTCGCGGCCTCTCTTGTTTCAGGGCACAGGCTCCAGACGCTCAGGCTCAGTAGTTGTGGCTCACGGGCCTAGTTGCTCCGCGGCATGTGGTATCTTCCCAGACCAGGGCTCGAACCCATGTCCCCTGCACTGGCAGGCAGATCTCAACCACTACGCCACCAGGGAAGCCCTATTTATTTATTTTTAATCTGTGATAATTGAGTTTTAGAAATCAAGTGTGGCCTCCTCATTAACAGAAGTTTCACTGAGTCCAATCTGATGTTCTGATGGCAGGAGTCATGTGAGCTGGAAAGACTTGTGAAAGTCATTAGTGCAAGTCTCTCATTCCATGAACAAAAACTTTGAGGCTTCAAGAGGCTAAGTACCAAGTCCTAGCAGAGGGGGCATTTATTTCTATGTCCTAGAGAATCTGGAAGAAGGAGGAGAGAAAAGATAAGGAAAATTATAGCATCAGGCCCATTATTCTATACATCTTTGAAAGAAGTGGGTAAAGTAAATAATAAATAATAATCATAAAGAATCTGTCTATTCATTCCTATGTAGAAATTTTATTCTGTAATTTCTTTTAAAATTTAATTATTTGGGGGAAGCATAAACATGAAGTTGCTGATTTTTTGTGTTTATTTATTTATTTATTTATTTTCAAGCTGAAATCTTGAGTGTTATATCTATTTTTTTTTTTTAACTTTGGGTTTATTTATTTATTTATTTATTTATTTATTTATGGCTGTGTTGGGTCTTCGTTTCTGTGCGAGGGCTTTCTCTAGTTGTGGCAAGTAGGGGCCACTCTTCATCGCGGTGCGCGGGCCTCTCATTATCGTGGCCTCTCTTGTTGCGGAGCACAGGCTCCAGACGCGCAGGCTCAGTAATTGTGGCTCATGGGCCTAGTTGCTCCGCGGCATGTGGTATCTTCCCAGACCAGGTCTCGAACCCGTGTACCCTGCATTGGCAGGCAGATTCTCAACCACTGCGCCACCAGGGAAGCCCAGTTTCTTTTTTTTCTTTTTTTTTTTTTTGGCCGTGTTGTGCAGCTTGCAGGATCTTAGTTCCCTCACCAGGCATTGAACCCAGGCCCACAACAGTGAGAGCGTGGAATCCTAACCACTGGACCTCTAGGGTATTCCCTATTTTTTTTTCTTAAAGAAACTTGAGCTCATGAGGTTCTTAGGGACATGGACACTAAAATAGGCAAGAAGGAAAGAGTACATAAATGGGGAGAGGATGGCAGCAGGGAGTGAAGGAGGATGATTTTGGAGGAGATGGTGTAAGAGTACATAAAATTGGCCCATATGGGTTCTTAAAAGACATTCAGGCTATTGATGATTGGAAATTAGTAGGATACTAAATATTTTCGTACCGTTGCTCATTAACTTACTCATCTATTGCAACTTGTCAAGCATCCTCTATGCTATCTGGGAATCCAAAGGCTTTTCATATCTTTGCTTGCTGGATATTTAGACTTTTACTGCTGCTACTAATATCAACCCAATGACAAAGATAAATAGGAGATCCAATTCTTTTTCTCAAAAAATTTTTTTTACCAAAGAGAAAATTTAATTGAAAGGACTTTCTTTTTGAAATGAGAGAAAGAGAAGCCGTTGAGCTACACAGCTGAAGATAGAATTTTGTTTAGTGATGGGGCATGACTAATCTTGCCCTTGAAAAGAAATCGATTCATTTATTCATCATGAATGCATTCATTTATTCATTCAATAAAAAGTTGAATGATGTATTCATTAAGTGATTTAACCTGAGACCTGAATAATGAGTTAGTAAAGCAAAAAAGTGAAGTTATATGATAAAAAACACAAATAACATCATTCTCTTCCTTAAAACTTCCTATGGCTTCCCAATACACTTAGAATAAAGCTCACATTCATTTCCACAGCCAGAAGTCCCTACCTGATTGGACCTCTGTCTGTGTCTTCTACTTCATCTCTGACCACTCTCCACCTGCCTCTGTGTTTCTTGTTTACATATGCCAAGTTAGTTTCCACCTTAGAGCCTTGTTTCTGACATACTAGAACGCATTCAATATGCCTCTTTCGTTTTTGTCTTTAAATCTTTGGTAATCAAACTTCAGACCATGAAGTACGACTTTGTCGTTAATTCTTCCCTCTGCACAGAATGTTCTGCTTTCCTACTCCCCAATCTTAAATCAAATGTCACTGTCCAGAGATGCCTTTCCAGACAGCCTTATCTAAGCAGATGACGACTTTTCCATAACTTATCATTGCAGTCCTCTTGTTCATTTATTTGCTTGTTTGTTCTTCTCTGTCTCCCTTCACTAGCATACAAAGTCCATGAGTGCAGGACTTTGTCCGGTTCACTCCTGTACCTCTGACTCCTAGAATAGTGTCTGACACAACATGGGCATTCAATAAATAATACCTATCCTGGAAGATGGGATTTGCATGTGAAATATTAAGCTCACTGATACAAAGTTGGTACTCAACAAACATTAAATTCCTTTCCTACCCACTGATGAGACTCATCAGTTCAGTCCCCTGATCAACAAATATCACACACATACCATCTTGGATATAGAGGATATTGCATAATATTATTCAGAAACAGAGAGTAAAGGAATAAAGACAACGTGTGGGGTATTCTCTTTCTGCTTCTCCCAGTCTACTCTTTGCCACTTTGCTCTGTGCCCCTAGAGCACAGACCTTTAGAACTGCTTTGAAGGGTTCCCTTATTCTCTGGCATCTGACTGGGTATGGTACAATACCAGGGAGGTACAGTCAGGAGATCAGAAAAAAAGAGTCATATTCTCTTGACTGAGTTCCTTTACTGAAGGCTTCAAGTTTCTTTTTCTTTTTTTTTTTAAGAATTGGGAAACTTTATTTTTTTATGTTCTGGATTAGTTTTAAGGAATTTTTTTTTGGCTACCCACACAGCTTGTGGGATCTTAGTTTCCTGACCAGGGCCATGCCCCCTGCAGTGGGAGCACGGAGTCCTAACCACTGGACCACCAGGGAATTCCCTGAAGGCTCCAAGTTTCTGTTGGGCAGTCCTTTCCTAGAGTTCGCTCCAGGCTGTGGGTACCGTTCCTTCATGCCTGGAGGTGTTACATCCCCTGCTGGTCTTCCTTAACCCTGCCCACACCTTTGTTAATAGTCCATTAGAAACTCCTCAGTCATTGAAGAGTGGCTCCCTCAAAATGGAATACCCATCTGTTTCCTGGTAGAACTCTGACTGATAGAATGAGGAAAAGTGGGCAGAATTAAAACATGGCCTTTAGCAACAGAAAAGCAACAAAAGTAAGAAGAGCCATGGAGTGACTAGCGCCAACATGTGCAAGTCCTGCCGTCTCCTCTTTCTGAATCTGTGGATCACTAGCGTCTGAGGTTGGGTCCTCTAGAAGTAAATACTGAGACGGAGTTTTGGGTTCAAGGGATCAACACCTATGAAAGGAAGGGGGAGAAGGCAGGGTTGGGAAAAAGGGGAAGTCAAACTCCACCTCAGGCTTTACAGAACTTCAGTCAACCCAACAGGGAGCTCTAGAGTGAGGAATGCCTGTCAGAGTGTCCCACATTAGGCCGAGATGATCCTGCCTTTGTACTCGCTCGTCATTTATTAACTAGATTCACTAGATCACCGAGGAAGGGGTGACCTTGGGTAAAGTGGCTCTCTGTAGCTGAGGCAGACATGCAAGTAGGTGCCAGCCGGAGGCTGCCAGCTCACTGCACTCCCTGAAGCTGGGCAGAAAGTCTTACCTTGAAGATGGGATGTGGGGTGCCATCCCCACATCTTCCACACCAGTTTGATCCCGGTCTCTCACTGTGTGCCTGTCTACCACAGGAACTGTTTCCAAAGGCTCCATTCCAGTGCCCCCTCCCTAGTAAGAAACACCCCAGCTTAATTAGTTCAACTTATCCTAAGTACTTTCTACAGTACTCCCTGCTTCTCCATGGGGGATACATTCCAAGACCCCCAGTGGATGCCTGAAACCATGGATAGTACTGAACCTTATATATACTATGTTTTTTCCTATACATACATACTTATGATAAAGTTTAATTTATAAAGTAGGCACAGTAAGAGAGTAACAACAATAACTAATAATAAAATAGAGCAATTATAACAATACAATGTAATAAAAGTCATGTGGTCTCTCTCTCAATATTATTGTACAAATTTAATGCCTTTTTCATCTTAACTAAGCATTTATCAGACATTGTGGGTGTAACTTTTGCACTTTGAGGTGTGATAGCAAAACTAGCACAAATTTCTTTTTCCTTTTTCACAATTTCACAGATAGAAGATTCGTTCTTACCTTAGATCTTAACAACTTCAGCATATGATGTTTTTTCTTCCCTTATTAAGTAGAGAACTTACCCCCTTTCACTTAAAGGAAACACCTAATGGCTTCTCTTTGGCATATCCTAATTGCCAGCATCACTACTCTTGCACTTTGGGGCCAAAAAGCACATGAAAATATGTTCAACATCACTAATTATAAGAGAAATGCAAATCAAAACCACAGTGAGGTATCACCTCACACCAGTCAGAATGGCCACCTTCAAAAAATCTATAAACAATAAATGCTGGAGAGGGTGTGGAGAAAAGGGAATCCTCTTGCACTGTTGGTGGGAACGTAAAAATTGATACAGCCACTATGGAGAACAGTATGGAGGTTCCTTAAAAAACTAAAAATAAAACTACCATATAACCCAGCAATCCTACTCCTAGGCATATACCCAGAGAAAACCATAATTTGAAAAGATACATGCACCCCAATATTCATTGCAGCACTATTTACAATACAATAGCCAGGACATGGAAGTAACCTAAATGTCCATCAACAGAGGAATGGATAAAGAAGATGTGGTACATATATTCAATGGAATATTACTCAGCCATTAAAAAGAATGAAATAATGCCATTTGCAGCAACATGGATGGACCTAGAGATTGTCATACTGAGTGAAGTAAGTCAGACACAGAAAGACAAATATCATACGATATTGCTTATATGTGGAATCTAAAAAAAGGGGTACAAATGAACTTATTTATAAAACAGAAGCAGAGTCACGGATGTAGAAAACAAACTTATGGTTACCAGGGGATAAGGAGAAGGAGGGATAAATTGGAGACTGAGATTGACATATACACACTACTATATATAAAATAGATAACTAGTAAGAACCTGCTGGATAGCACAGGGAACTCTACTCAATACTCTGTAATGGCCTATATGGAAAAAGAATCTAAAAAAGAGTGGATATATGTTTATGTATAACTGATTCACTTTGCTGTACACCTGAAACTAACACAACATTGTAAATCAACTATACTCCAAAAAAAAAAAAAAAAAAAAGTAAACCAAGGGCTACTTGAACACAAACACTGTGATACCTTGATAGCCGATCTAGTAACCAAGGCGGCTACTAAGTGACTGACGGGCGGGGCATGCTGGACAAAGGGATAATTCATGACCAAGCAGGAGGGAGCAAGACAGCATGAGATTTCATCAACACTACTCAGAACAGTGCACAATTTAAAACTTGTGACTCATTTATTTCCAGAATTTTTCAATTTAATGTTTTCAGACCTCAGGTACCAGAAACCATGGAAAGTGAAACCGTGGATAAGATGGCACCACTGTAATCAAGTTTCTCTATCTTGTAAACTGCCAAAGTAACAGGCAGCTGATTGAAGAAATATGTTCCCACTTTAGGAAATCTGAGGTACTAAGAGAAAAGATAGTACTATATAGTATCAGAAATAACATCACCAAGCAGTAGAAGTGCAGCATTCATGCTTCTGTCTGTATATACTCATGGAAAGGGTTGCTTTGTGACATTACCTCTAAGATACTGAACATGTGTGGCTTTGACGATTAATTCTTTAGCTCTGTGCAGTAGGTACTCTTACCTCCTATGTGGTTTCTGAAGAAAGCTATAGGCTTTCCAAATCAGTATTCCTGACTCTTACCATTCCTCAGCAGTAGTAGTATATTTTAATATTGACAAAACACTTGAGTTGCAAATGCATCAGCCATTATATAATGTCTGGCTAAGTCAATATGACTGTTTTTATGGTGAAAATTGATACTTTGGGGGTTTTTTGGCCACACCGCAGCAGCCTGCAGGATCTTAGTTCCCCGACCAGGGATCAAACCCATGCTCCCTGCAATGGAAGCGCAGAGTTCTAACAACTGGACCACCAGGGAATTCCTGATGCTTTGGTTTCTTTAAACTAAATGTTCTTATCCCTTTCATGTACCACCTCTTCATCTGGATCTGTTAGAGATAGTTGACACTGTGCTACCACATTTTCAGATATCCTATTAAAATATATTTAAGTAATGATCTGAACATAAAATGAGATCATTTGAGTGCATTAAGTAGCAAGAAAGTGGGAGCATTTCTAGCAGGAGCAAATCTCTCCAAGCTGGTATCTTAGGCAAGGATTGTTCTCTTGTTTTTCTGGACTCAAATGAACAGGCAAATTTAAATTTATCTGGGTTCTTCTCTCTCTTAACTTAGAACACAATTAAATTAACTAGTCCAGAATTTAGCCATAACATCTTTAATACTGAATACAAAAATGATGAAGTACATTAATTATTAAATATTCTTTTTAAAAAATATTTATTTATTTGGTTGCACCGGGTCTTAGTTGCAGCAGGCAGGCTCCTTAGTTTCAGCTTGCGGGCTCCTTAGTTGCGGCATGCCTGTGGGATCTAGCTCCCTGACCAGGGATTGAACCCAGGCTCCCTGCATTGGGAGCTCAGAGTCTTAACCATTGAGCCACCAGGGAAGTCCCAGTATTAATATTCTTGATTTGATATTATAGATTATGTAAATAATTCTGTGCCAAAATTTGAAGCTGAAGAACTATTGTTCTTTAATGTCTTTGACAACAGAGTTTATAGATTTGCCAAAAGTATTCAACCTACACCTTTTGAGTGTGCACGTGTACAGCTATGCAGCGCTCTGATTGTAAACCAAAGGATCCTCAAACTCATGCTCTATCAGCTTCTTTCTGAGGATGTAAAAATCTTTGATCTCAGAGAGCAGGCTTCCTACTAATTATTGGTTCTGGAAAACAAACAAATAGAAAACACACGTCTCTTTTTTTTAGGACTTTGAAAGCAACAGTCTTTCATATTAGCTTGCTCAGGCACTAGAGGGGAGCGTGGTGTCATTCAAGTGCTGCATTCTGCAAAGTATGTATACCCTGGCATGCCCAGACACTGGGAAAAGGTACAGCAAAGAAGGGCTTAGAAAAATATTTTCCTGGAGATTGAAATAGGACAACTTTGGTTTCCAAAAAATCTACTGCGATCTAGTGTTTTACACACAAAATTCCCAGTATAGGGATTTGATCCCTTTTAAGTGACACTATCTTTCAAATAATTTGATTTTCAAAACCTTATTGTTATTTTAAAATTATATATGCTCACTGATTTTAAAAAGAAAGTCAAACAATAGAGAAAAAATACAAAGAAGAAAGTGAACACAACTGGAACTCACACGATATATTCCCACCATATGGGGAGGATTCTTTCAGACATCTCTCTCTTTCTCTCTCTATATACAGAAATATGCATATGAATTTAAATACATAAAATGATATTGTACCTTCTGTTTCCGAATGGTATTGTTGCAGACAGAGTAGACATCTTTCTGTGGCAGATGACTTGATTCTTGGTGGTAAAGCATAGTGGTTGTGGGTAGGAGGAGTCACAGAGCCTAGGTTTTAATTTCTTCTCCACTCAATATGTGACATTGGGCAAGTGATTTAACCCATCTCTATGTACCTCGGTTTCCTCATAATGCAAAAATGGGGATGATAATATTACCTACCTCAGAGAGTTGATGTGAGAGTAAAATCAGATCACGTAATTGTTTGACAGTACCTGCAACATAGTAAGTACTTAATACATTTTAACTATCTTAACTAAATATAAGTTTCAACTTCATAGTAACACTGGAGGTTGTTAAAATACGAACGTGGGATATTTTTTTCAAATAACTTTCATCATGATAATCCCAAACCATGCTTTTAACATAAATTATTATTGCTTCTACATATAACTATATCTCCACTGACGCTGGTATTTGCATGCAGCAAATACTATGAACTTATCGACTGATCTACCTGAAGACTTTAACAGAAGGAGATGAACTACCTTTTTATGGAGGCCTCTTTAAGAATTGTTCTGTGGAATGCAAGGTGCCTTTAAGCAAGAGAGTTTTACTGCACTGGCTTTATAAAACATGACTCCAACTAAAAATCCCTGTTAATTATTAAACCCTTATGTATAATCTGGACACCTGACGCTGCTGATACTGCAGATTGAGAACAGAGAGTGTTTGTCCCTCAAGTTAAGCCTAAACACCAATAGAAAAAGGTAGTTATCAAGGGATTTAAAAACCCCAAAACTTTTCCTCTTATATTTAGTAAAGAGTGTGGGGTATCTCCTGTTTTGGCTGGCATATCTGGCGCCTAAACAACTGGTTTAAACCTTGTTTGGGATTCCTGCTTGTTTTAGCATGGCGGATCTTGGAGTTCACAGAATCCTCCTTCTGGTTATTTCTCTGACAAAGTGTCTGGAGGGCACAAAACTGCTGGCAGACTTAAAAAAATGTGGTGACTTGGAATGTGAAAGTAAGTCGCTTTTCTTTTTTTTCCTTCTTTTCCTCTTAAAATGAGGCTCTGAAATGATATAAAACGTTATTGTGGACATGTATGATAAAAATGAACATTAATATCATTGAGAAATATTTATAATTATAAGGTATAGTACACTATAAAAAAGAAATGCTGGAAGCAAAGTATTTTGTGACAGTTTTTAATGTAAATATACAAAGGGGCAAAGATCAGCCTGATATATAAATATATAAGAAATTTTAAGGATATTAATCCAGATCTCAAAAACAAACTAATTAGCACTTTTACTATTTTTTAAGATAAGTGTAATTGATTTGTATTAAAAAAGATATCAAGCCATTTGATAGTTATTTTTATGAAGCCCTTACATTTTTTAGTTTCTATTTCACAATCAGAAGTTTCTGATTCTCATGAGTTTTCTAAGACTGTTTTTATTTCAAACCGTCATGATTTATTGTGTAAACTTTATCAAACATTAATTATTTCTGTGTTCCCTTATTATGCAAAAATACTGAAATCAGTGTTAAGAGTACATAATTTTATTTATATCTTTGAATATTAAACTTCCTCTTCTACAAAGAGAAATTAATTTTCATTTTATTGCTTAAGAACTTATTTTCTGAAATTGGCATTATGGTACAAAATGAATAGCATCCCAGTATATTAGAATTGCTTTATATTGTTCTATCCCTCCGGTATGTGAGAATTACTTCGAATTTGCAACACGTAATTAAAAATGCAAAATATTATTAGTATGAACATAAATGATTTAAAAGTAAATTTTTTATGTGTAAACATTTTCCTTAATCATTTGGATACATAATTTAATATATAGAGAATGTTTACTAGATGATGTTTTATAATATTATTATAACAATTTTTCTTTCCTTCTTTACAACCTCATTTTAGTTTCCTTAGGGCTAGGCACATAACATGGAAAGAAAGAGAACATTCAAATTTATAGTAATTGATAAAAGTTTTTTAACTTTAATTGCATGACTTAATGCAAAGGTTTTACATATGCCAGTATAATTATAATCGTTAATAAGGTATGTATATTACTTTATGTGCTGAAGGGCTAAATCTAGCATATGTGGTTATAATCATTCATAGTTATTAAGGGCCTATTATGTTCTGGGTCTGGGGGATGAGGGGTGTGTATCTAAGAGGGATAAAATGAAATGTAAGATAAGTTTCTTGTCCTCCAGGGATTTTCATTCTAGTGAATGATGACAAGACAGGTCAATATGAAACAGTAAATAGTAATACAACATGAGGATAATAGATAATATTGAAATTCAGAGAAGCGGCAGAGTAGGCTGGACCAATTAGGGTTGTCTTATAGCGGAAGTAGGATATGAGTTGTCCATGAAGAGAGACTGATGGGTTTTTAGAAAGGCTTAGGAAAAAACAGAAAGAAAACTCAGAATACAGAAGGCGGATGTTGCAGTGAAAAGAACTTCAGTTCAAATCTGGCTCCACCATTTATCAGGTGTGTGACCAACTCTTTGATAGTTAATTAAAGGCTCATTTTTTAGTCTGAGATGAGATTATTTACCTCATAGGTCTGTTTTGAGGATTTAATAATAGCAGTAATAAAAGGTATGAAAGAGCTTATCATGATGCCTGGAGTATAGTAGGTGCCAGAAGAAAACTAATTATCTTTTCCTTCCCTTCTCTACTGTGTGTTTTTCTCTGCATGTTTACATAGCTTTAATAAGCAGAGTCTTAGCCATAAGAGATTACAGAGGACCTGACTGTCGATACCTGAACTTCACTAAGGGAGAAGAGATATCCGTTTATGTTAAACTCGCAGGAGAAAGGGAAGATTTGTGGGCAGGAAGTGTAAGTATCTAATCTTACAAATTGAATACAGAATAAATGACTAGCTTGCACAAGGATGCCTGGTGTTCATCTCTAAAGGAACTTTAAGAATTTAACAGTACTTTATATATATATTAAAAACCCTTAACATATTTAAACAAACAAACAAACAAAAAAATGGTCATGATCAGTGTTGGTTCCAGAATTTCTATAAAAAGTAGCTTTGGGGAAGCCAGTCTGGTTGGGATGAAGGCTTAAGAGTGCCTTGAAATTACTTTTACACAGCATGCATAGTTTTTGAACTTAGGTTTTATATTTATTTGGAGAGACTTTAGCGGGGCCAATGGAGATTATGGGATGACTAGGTAACCCCAGCCATCCCTTGGTGTTACCAATGGCCAAGTTTAAGAGAGACTGGGAAGTTTTAGTTAATCAGATTAAAAGACATGTCTTGGGAATTCCCTGGTGGTCCAATGGTTAGGACTCTGCGCTTTCATTGCCGAGGGCGCAGTTTCATTCCCTGGTTGGGGAACTAAGATCCTACTTGGCCAAAAAAAAAAAAAAAAAAAAGACATGACTTTCTGAGCAAATAAAGGACTGAGTTGCTATTGAAGAGATCCTCAGAAAGATTAGTAGCCTAGGGAAGTGAGGTATATGAATTTTTCATGGAGGAAAAGAATAATTGAGAGAGACTACTATTTGGCCCAAAGTCCTATTACACTGAAATGCCTAGACGCCTGAATCACCTCTCTGAATATACAACATAGAAAAATTAATGATTAATATTTTCAGTTGAATATAGGTTTGTATCTTAGATTATATCATGCTTTAGAATGAAAAGATGCCATGACAAGTGATTTTACTCCCAAGCTGAACAAGCATGACCAACCTGATACCTACATCATTTCCATATCGCGTATGCATAAGATCTCTTCCCTGTGTAGCCTCTGTGATCTTTATTTGAAGGAGCAGATTCTATTTGGGTCTATCCTGCTTTTTAGCATGAGGGGCTACATGACTGAACCTCAGACTGTTGTTGGCCAGAATTGTTTACCTGGACTTTGCAGCTCCCAAGACTCCTTACTGCTTATGGTGTCTTAAACATGCCATTTCTCTGTCTTGAATGCATGGGAGGTATCCAATGCAACTATAAGGAAAATGACACAGTAAGTATCATAAGAGGAAAAGAAAGCATTCTTTCTTGTTTACTATGTGTGAAAATGATAGTTCCACACAAAAGCAGCATGTAATGTGTGGAGCCATGGTGAAGTTTCAAGCACACTTGGTTTTGTGCCTTAGGTGTCTAGTCCAGGCAGATAACTGTTTAAGAAGCCACACTGTGTGGTTAGGACTCTGGGCTTTCATTGCCAGAGGGCCCGGGTTCAATCCCTGGCCAGGGAACTAAGCCCCACTGGCATGGCCAAGAAAAAGAAGCCACACTGTGGAGTTCATTCCTTCGGTTTCCAAATAATTGCAGCAACTGGAGAGCTGGAAGAATCACAGTTGAGGTATAATGGTGCTGAATCAAAAGGCCAAAAGAAATATGCTCTTTAAACTTTGACAGGGATGGGAAATGGGCTGAGAGTGGTTATGTGAAGCCTTCACTCTTGGGGGACATCTTGTATGCACTTGAACCGGATTGAGAGGATCTCTGCTACCAAGGTACCCTCAGAAAAGTTGTATGGAACCAAATGCACCCTGGAAGACTCATAGATCCTTACTATCTTGATGAATCCACCTCAGCCCTTCAGAGTTTAAACATCTTACCCAATTTTGACATCCTGAAAATGCTGCATATGTCACAGCTCCATCTTGCTTGGCTACAGTCACCATTCTCTTGCTTTTTGATATTCCAGGTTTACTAGTGTAAATCTGTGGTCCACCTGGGCAAGAAAGGTCATTAAGAACAGAAAAAAGAAAGAAAATGTGTGGTTTTCCCTCTGAAATCTGAAAAAGTGGCATTTTATAGCTTGACCCTTTGTTCCCTCAGATTTATGCTGTTCTGTTGAGTAGCAAAAGGAATATGATTTCACTGACTTTCTTTTAGATGGTAAATGAAAGCCGTTAATGTTTGTAATTTGAAATAGATGAAAGCCAAGGACATGAAACAAAATCAGGCTCAATGGCTATTATTGCTTTGATCACTCTTACTTGCTAATCTTCATTCTTCATTTTGATAGAAAGGAAAGGACTTTGGGTATTTTCCCAGAGATGCAGTCCAGATTGAAGAGGTGTTCATATCTGAGGAAGTTGAAATATCAACAAAAGTGAGTAAACTCATTTCAGTTATTAATTGAATTTATTTATTTATTTATTAGAGAAAATTTATATTTTATTTTCTCTAACAAAAGAAATAGTTGTTGTAAACACCCAAGAATTCTCTTTTCCAATTACCAATAGTTTTTTTTTCTTCTTTTTTAATGAATGTATTATTTATTTTATTTTATTTATTTATTTTTATTAATTGATATTGGAGTATAGTTGCTTTATCGGTTATTAATTGAATTTAAAATTTTTTGGCTAAAACAGTTTTCTGTGGTATAAGTGCCCATCAGTTCTACATCTTATATAGTGGATATATAAAATAGTCTGAAAACTCACTCTAGGAATAGTTTGAGTATGTGAATAAAATCAGGTAAGACGAGATTGATGACAAGGATTTTGCTTACTGAAAAATTAACAGGCAATAGAGTGTAGTGGTTAAGAGCATGGATTCTGGAGGTAGACTGGGTTGAAAGCCTGACTCAGCCACTTAGTTGCCATGTGGTCTTGTGTGCCTTTTTTCTCATCTGTAAAATGAAGATGATGATTATGATATAGTGCTACCTCAACAAATTTATTGAGCAAAAAATGAGCATATGTAAAGTACATAGAACAGCACTTAGTAAGTGCTATGTAAGTGTTAGATATTATTACTAATGTTATTGTCCTACTGGGACAGAGTTTATTTCCCACCACACTCTCTAGGTCTCATATCTGTAAACCTCTTTTGCTGTTGGAGTTTTAAATGAACTTGATAATGCTGGGCTTGATAATGAGAATGGGAATCAGAAGGTGACTCTTCAATATGTGAATTTGATTAGCCCATTTAATTCACATTCCAGGTTAAGCCTATTTACCTTACATGAGGTCAGTGTGAAGTCAGTCTGCCTAGTTAAGTAAACTATTATCTGGCTCTTTTCCAGCAAAAATTCTGGGATTAACTGTCTATTCACTGTATAACTACTGGTCCCATCAGTTCTGTCTCCAAAATATATCCGTCTTCTCTTCATTTTTACTCTCCCCATAGCCCTGACTCAAAGCATCATTATCTCTTGAGTAGAACACTGCAGTAGGTTTCTAACGGGTCTCCTTGCCCCTACTTTTGCCCTCTTCCAATTCATTCTCCAGACAGCAATGGATCTTACAGATACAAAAACAAAGAAATCAGATCATGTCATTCGCTTGGTTTAAAGCCTTTTTATGGCTTTGCATTGAACCTGGAATCAAGCCCTGAATCCTTACCCTGGCTCTACATGATCTGCTCCTGACCCCGCTGCTGACCCTGTCACGTGCCACTCTCCCCGCACTCACTATGCTCCTGGCCACACTGGCCTATTGATAGTTCTTAGAACATGCCAAGCTCTTTCCTAGCCCAGAAACCCAAACGGGCTGTTCTCTCTGTTCGGAATGCTTCCCCTAAGTTCTTCACCTGGTTAGTTCCTTCTTATCCTTTAGGTCACAGCTTAAACATCAGTGCCTCAGAGAGCTCTTCCATGATGATTCTAAAGGAATTACTGCTTCTTAATCACAGCTTCCTGTTTACTTCCTACATAGCACTTATCACAATTTATAATTATGTTTTTCTATTGTTTACTGTAGAATTTCAGCACCTGGCACAGTGCAGAGCACATAGTAAGCATATAGAAAGCCCAAATTCTTTATTTTTTAAAAAACATGTTTTTATTTAGGCTGCACCGGGTCTTAGTTGCAGCATGCATGTGGGATCTAGTTCCCTGACCAGGGATCGAACCCGGGCCCCCTGCGTTGGGAGCATGGAGTCTTACCCACTGAACCACCAGAGAAGTCCCTAGAGGGCCCAAATTCTTAGGTCAAGTTCCCTGGGAAATAGACTCCAAGATGGATCTTTGCATCCAAGAGGTTTACTAGGGAGTACTCTTGGGAATAGCACCTGTGAGGGAATACAAGGAAAAGCAGGATTGGGCAGACAGAGAAGTTGAACTGTGATCCGGTTGCAACGAAGGTTTCAGGTGATTCCATAAGGAGCTTTGAAGCTGGAATGGCCTTTCAGGGTTGTTCTGAATAGGGGCAAGGGGTTGGGCCTTTTTATCCTTGCATGACTGGCTCATCTGGGGTAGTGTAACCTTGGGCTAGATTAGGCTAGTATTTACTAGAGACAGTTGCTATTTTAATTACTTGATTCATTTAATCCTCACAACACCCCTATAAGGTAGGTACTGTCATTATTCTCATTTTACAGATGAGGAGACTGAGGCATAGAAAGGTCATCCTATTCGCCCAAGGTCACAGAGCTAGTAAACGGCAGGATTAGGATTTGAACCCAGAGTGTTTGGCTCCAGCATCTGTTGTTAATCACCTACTATGTTGCAATGCCAAAAAATACTGTAAAATTGCAATTCTGAAGTTTATTATTATTTTTTATTGTTTTTTTTAAAAATTTATTTTTATTTTTGGCTGTGCTGGGTCTTCGTTTCTGTGCGAGGGCTTTCTCTAGTTGTGGAGAGCGGGGGCCGCTCTTCATCGCAGTGCGCGGGCCTCTCACTATCGTGGCCTCTCTTGTTGCGGAGCACAGGCTCCAGACGCGCAGGCTCAGTAATTATGGTTCACGGGCCCAGTTGCTCCGCGACATGTGGGATCTTCCCAGACCAGGGCTCGAACCTGTGTCCCCTGCACTGGCAGGCAGACTCTCAACCACTGCGCCACCAGGGAAGCCCTGAAGTTTATTTTTGTAAAATTCTGAGCTTTATTCTCATTTCATAATGGTGATATTCAAAGAGCAGTGTATATCACTGTTTCATACCTTCAGATAAAAAAAAAAAATAGCTTCACCATTTTTCTTCTTGATGATTTGGTTGTTTTGTGAGATGAGCAAGGGGATCACTGCTTCCATCGGCTACATGCAATATCTCAATAAAAGAAGTCTCAGTGAGGACTTCCCCAGTGGTCCAGTGGTAAAGAATCTGCCTTCCAATGCAGGGGACACCAGTCCGATCCCTGGTCGGGGGATTAAGATCCCACATGCCACGGGGCAACTGAACCCGCACACTACAACCACTGAGCTCGCGCGGCTCAACCTGCGTGCCGCGAACTACAGAGCCCATGTGCCCTGGAGCCCGCATGCCACAAGCAGAGAGAAGCCCGCGTGCCGCAGCTGCAACCCAACGCAGCCAAAAAAAAGAAGTTTTTTTAGTGCAACTTCTAACCAGGCCTTCATGCTTTAGAGTCTTTGGTTTGTCTGAGCTGTGACCGTGTGCTGTAAATTCCCCTCCCTGAAAGCACTGCACAGCTGCATATGTCCATTCAGTGTACCCTTACCAGGAGCAAGATTTTGTGGCCATGTACACCTGTTCACTAGAGTTTATTTGCAGAATATATTCAATACTTGATTGCCTCTGCTTCTGAAGTTCTTCAATTATTTGATAATAAATAAATCCTAATGCAAGAGGATTTTCATTTAGGTTTATATCATTAACCTTGAAAAGTCAGTTATGATACAAGTGTTTGAGATTAGGAGTTTTTGCTCTGCTGTTGAGTTAGTTGTGTGGCCTTGGGAAAATCATACTCATCCATTTTAAATGATTTCAGAGAAACAAGGAGTTTTTATACATTAATGTTAATCGTAACTTTTTTTCTTTAAGGAATCTGACTTTCTCTGTCTTCTTGGAATAAGCTACACATTTGAAAATGAAGATAGTGAGTTAAACAGTGATAATGGTGAAAATACATATCCATATGAAGAAGACAAGGAACCCAAATCTAGAGTATATGAAAGTGATTTTCAGATAGACCTTGGCTTTTATTCAACTTCTGAAAGTACTTTGTTTGAAGACCAATTTCCAGCATCAGAGGCTCCTGAAGATATCAGAAGTACTAGTGAATCAAAGGACTGGGAAGCAGTAGAAGCTGGAAATGTGGAACAGTATCCTATTCCAGAAGGGGATCATGTCCCACCATCCTCATCCATTCCTGAAGTGAAAGGATGGTTTGGATTTGGAAAGGACCAAGCTGGAGAAAAGACTTTTGAATCAGTTACTGAACCTCTAGAAGAAAGCTCATTTCGAAGTAGAAAAATACCAGTGGAAGATGAGAATGACCCAGAGGGATTAAACAATGGTGAGCCCCAAACAGAACATAAGCAAGAATTTGAATCAGAATTTGATTCAGTGCCAAAGAAAGAGTCTGAACTAGTGTCTGAGTCAGAGCACATCCTCAATCCTCAAGACACTGGTTGGTTTGGTGGTGGATTTACAAGTTATTTTGGTTTTGGGGGTGAGGATACAGGGCTTGAATTATTGTCCAAAGAAAGCAACCCACCATTACAAGATGTTCCTAGTTCCATATCCTCTGAGGAAGAACCCACCGTTCCATGTACAGAAATATTAACAGAAAAAGAAGACACAATCACTAATGATAGCTCAATTCTCAAGCCAAGTTGGTTTGATTTTGGTTTTGCTATGCTAGGATTTGCATATGCTAATGAAGATAAAATTATATCAGATGATGGAAAAAATGAAGAAGAAAGTGGGGGAGATAAACATGGACATCCTCCAACAAGTGAATTTGACACTGATAAGGAACAAGAAATAAAAATAACAAAAATTATGGAAACTGAAAATCAAATAGGCAAGAAAATGGTCTTAGAGAAAACAGATGATTCTGATACTTTACCGTATTTTAAAAAGTTCTTGTATACTTTTGACAACCCCTGGAACTTCCAGAACATTCTAAAGGAGACAGAATTGCCATCTCCCAAAGAGACACTGGATGAAAATAATGGAGGTGAAAAAGATAAAAGAGAAGAATTTTCAGTTGAGTATTACCCCACAGATAATACGGAAGATATGATGTTGAAAAACAGATACAGTCAGCCAGGTTAGTATAAAAATATCTATAATATGATTTCTTTATAAAATATAATCTATTTTTAAAATTTTTTATACAGCAGGTTCTTATTAGTTATCTATTTTATACATATTAGTGTATATACGTCAATCCCAATCTCCCAATTCATCACACCACCACCCCTCCACCCCACCACTTTCCCCGCTTGGTGTCCATACGTTAAACATAATCTATTTTTAAAAGTGCAAATCACATGAAACATCCAGGAATCCATATTTCTCAAAATACTCAATAATCAACAACAACTTTATCAATCACCCTTTTATCAATTTCTGGTTTACTCTGGGATTTAGTAGATCTTAATATCATAAAATAAAATCCCAAGGGACAAAGAATGATTGGCTATATATGGATGTTTCAAGGAGATCTCAAGGTATTTTACAATAAGTTTTAATCAAACTATTATACGTAAACAGGTTAAAAATATAAATAGTGCTAAGGTTTTGTTTTGTTTTGTTTTGTTTTAACAAAAGCAATTGCTGTTCCCTCTGTCCGTTTCTACTTCTACCTCTGTCCCAGGGACAATAATTTCCTTTATTTTTTAAAGAAAATTTCCTTTAGTGTTTATCTCTATTTTCTAAATAAAATATTTATATTCTTCTTTGAGTAACCTATTTTAGATGATGTTCATTGACTTCCTGTTCTGTTAGGTGAGAATTTTTTCTTATTTGCACTCAGTTCATTTACACCTTCCCAATATAGCTATATCTGAATGGTGTTCTTAGAAACCTAAGCTAAGGTAATTTAAAATTGTCTTGATTCTTGAAAGATATTTTATTCTAGATCTATAGCTCCTCCCCCCAAGAAGAGCTATGATAACAAGGGTTTTCTTTAACTGTACAAGATAATAAGGAAACTCAAGCAAAAACAATGTAAAAAGTTTTCAGCTTTCTTCCTCAAGTCTCTCAATTCTGGGAGATCAACAGAGGGCAACAGAAGAGAGCAGAGTATCAGAGGATACTTCTAGATCTAGATGTCCAGGTAACTAGCAACTCCTATGATTAAAAACAAGTGGATAATATTTTAAGTAAAGAATTATATAACATGACTTTCCCACATCTCCATTCTGATGTCTCTATGATGGACAGATTAGAAACTCAACAAATATTGGCCAATAATACAGAAACAATCAATCCTAGAATGACAGAAAAACTTTCACAAGAAGAGATCAACAATGTTGCAAACTCAGAAGGAAACACATTTCACTGGTACTGGTTGATTATCTTGAATTTCCAGAAGAACTATATGTTATTTCTCTTAATATTCTAGAAAATATGAGTTCTTTACTTGATCAACATCCTCAACCAGAATATAGACTTTAGATTCTAACCCTTTTCTAAATAAGAAACGTGGTGTGATGATTTTCATGACTGAAAACATTAGAGACCTAGATTTTCAAAGGCTAGAGGAAATTATTTTGTTCTAAGCTTGTTAGATCCTAAGGGAATATTTGTGAAAAAGCAGATGAATAATTGGAAAGAAGAGAGACTAAAAAAACAATATCAGACCCAGAAATACAGTATTCAAAATATAGATATATAAAAATAGTTTAGAGCTTATTTATAGAAACTTCAGGGCATTCTGAATATCATTTTAGTAGAATTTATTTATCATTTCATATAGTGATGCTGGGAGAATTTCTAAATATGAATAACTTGGTAGATAGTCAAATGAGAACAGGGCATTTATGCAATTATAACTAGTTTTGAGGGACTTTTATAAAAATGTTAAGAAATTCCTTTAAGTTTCAGAAAAAAAATGTCTTACTATATAAATACTTCAAAACATTTCACTATTAATTAAATGAAAAACAAGCTGGGGTCATGCAAAGTTTGTTTTAAAAAAAGTATACTAGGGACTTCCCTGGTGGTGCGGTGTTTGTTTAAGAATCCGTCTTCCAATGCTGGGGGACTCGGATTTGATCCCTGGTTGGGGAACTAAGATCTCACATGCTGCAGGACAACTAAGCCCGCGCGCTCTAGAGCCTCCGAGCCCCAACGAAGAGCCCGCACGGGGCAACGGAAGATCCCGCATGACGCAACAAAGATCCCGAGTGCTACAACTAAGACCCGACACAGCCAAATAAATAAATACTAAAAAAAAAAAAAAAAAGGATACTGAAAGAGGGATTCAGATAAAACCACAGACTCTATTGTCTCAATATTGGAGAAATAGCTAAAATAGCCAATATTTTCAGATAATTTCAACAACTCTTTTAGGCAATAACAAATGAAAACTTGACTTATTTAGAAAGAGTGCATAAGGAAAATGAATCACTGATCTTGAATAAGTATTCGTGAAAAGCTGAGGCTTGAGGTAACCACATTTACAAAAAGCTAATATCCTGACATAAGAATTTACAAAACAGATAAATTAGGGAACAATTATTTATATTACAATACTAATAACTATTTTACAAAAGGACTCCAAACTGAGCTTATTTAAATAATGAATTTCCCAAGTACAGTTAAATATGAAAACTATTCATTATTTTGTTTGAATTAAAATTCTGTTTATTAATTTATTAATAATTGTAAGAAAGTCATATCTGTATCTAATGTACTTTTTTAAATTGAAGTATTGTTGATTTACAATGTTTCAGGTGTACAGCAAAGTGATTCAGTTATACATATATAACTGAATATATATATGTATAAGAATATATGTATATTCTTTTTCAGATTCTTTTCTATATTAGGTTATTATAAGGTATTGAATATAGTTCCCTGTGCTATACATTAGGACCTTGTTGTTTATCCATTTTATATACAGTAGTGTATAACTGTTAATCCCAAATTCCTAATTTATCTCTCCCCCGCTTTCCCCTTTGGTAACCATAAATTTGTTTTCTATGTCTGTGAGTCTACTTCTGTTTTGTAAATACGTTCATCTGTATCATTTTTGAGACTCCACATATAAGTGATATCATATGATATTTGTCTTTCTCTGACTTCATTTAATATGATAATCTCTAGGTCCATCAATGTTGCTGCAAATGGCATTATTTCATTCTTTTTTATGTCTGAGTAATAGTCCATTGTATATACATACCATCTTCTTTATCTCGTCATCTGTCGATGGACATTTAGGTTGCTTCTATGTCTTGGCTATTTGTAAATATTGCTGCTATGAACATTGGGGTGCCTGTATCTTTTCAAAGTATAGTTTTCTCCCAATATATGCCCAGGAATGGGATTGTTGGATCATATGGTAGTTCTATTTTTAGTTTTTTCAGAAACCTCCATACTGTTCTCCATAGTGGCTGCATCAGTTTACATTTCTACCCACAGTATAAGAGGGTTCCCTTTTCTCCACACCCTCTCCAGCATTTATTGTTTGTAGAGTTTTTGATGATAACCATTCTGACTGGTGTGAGGTGATACCTCATTGTACTTCTGATTTGAATTTCTCTAATAATTAGCAACATTGAACATCTTTTCATGTGCTTCTTGGCCATCCATATGTCTTCTTTGGAGAAATGCCTATTTAGGTCTTCCACTCAGTTTTTTGATTGGGTTGTTTGCTTTTTTGATATTGAGCTGTATGGGCTGTTTGTATATTTTGGAAATCAATCCCTTGTCAGTTGCATCATCCACAAATATTTTCTCCCATTCCGTAGGTTGTCTTTTTGTTTTGCTTATGGTTTCCTTTGCTGTGCAAAGCATTTTAGTTTAATTAGGTCCCATTTGTTTATTTTTGGTTTTGTTTCCATTTCCATCTCTAGGAAACAGATCCCCCAAAATACTGTTGTGATTTATGTCAAAGAGTGTTCTGCCTATGTTTTCCTCTAGGAGTTTTATAGTATCCAGTCTTACATTTAGGTCTTTAATCCATTTTGAGTTTATTTTTGTATACAGTAGTAGAGAATGTTCTAATTTCATTCTTTTACATGTAGCTGTCCAGTTTTCCCAGCACCATTTATTGAAGATACCGTCTTTTCTCCATTGTATATTCTTACCTCCTTTGTTCTAGATTAATTGACCATAAGTGCATGGGTCTATTTCTAGGCTCTCTATCCTGTTCCACTGATCCATGTGTCTTTGTTCCAGTACCATACTATTTTGATGACAGTAGCTTTGTAGTATAGTCTGAAGTCAGGGAACTTGATTCCTCCAGCTCTTCTTTTTCAAGATTGTTTTGGTTTCTAATGTAAATCTTAAAGCTAAGATTTAAGTAATGTGAAAATAATACCTCAAAAGTTTAATCAAATATGAAATTATTATAGGAAATTTTCATTTTCTTCACATATATTTATTTCAAATACAGTGTAAAACAATATTTAAAATAAACCAATTTAGGCACATATAAATTTGGTGTAATTAATTGTCAAATAAGCCTTTTTTCCCCTAATGCCATTAAACATCATTGTAGATCACTATTTGAGTGCTGTATTTACAACAGTCCTATTGTATTCAGACTCCTGAGTTGATTGTTCATTTTTAAGTTTAATATCCACAGGTGGCATTAGTAAATTACAGATATGTGTTTGCTTACTTGGGACTTTCATCTTTTAAACAATGCTAAGTAAGTGACAGCATCAAAGCCATGTGTTAAATTCATAACTCAAAGAGCAAAGTTAGACATTGAATAATTCAGTTAGGACTATTCTTTAATATTGTTTTTCAGGGCTGCACTGATACTTTTCTATCCTTGTCTTAAAAAGTAACTGAGGAATAAATCCCACAATTTACTTGAATACTAGAGCTCAGGCTAGGACTAGTTAGAACTTTTTTTTTTAATCCTGTTTGATTAGTTCATTGAATCAGGTGATCAGTTTAAACTATGTTTGAAAATTGAATTGTCTTAAATTGATGGCTATTTGACATGGTATGCACATGTATGCGTATGATGACATGGTATGCATATGATACAACATTACAAATGTGTAAAATTATGACATATATGTTTCAAATTAATTTTTTTTTCTTAATTTTGGGGAAGGGTGATCCCTTTTATTTTTTATTATTATTTTTTATAAATTTATTTATAAATTTTTAAAATAAATTTATTTATTTTTGGCTGCATTGGGTCTTTGTTGCTGCACGTGGGCTTTCTCTAGTTGCGGCAAGCAGAGTCTACTCTTCATTGCAGTGTGCGGGCTTCTCTTGTTGTGGAGCACGAGCTCTAGGCCTGCGGGCTCAGTAGTTGTGGCTTGCGGGCTTTAGAGCGCAAGCTTAGTAGTTGTGGTGCACGGTCTTAGTTGTTCCGCGGCATGTGTGATCTTCCTGGACCAGGGCTCAAACCCGTGTCCCCTGCATTGGCAGGCGGATTCTTAACCACTGTGTCACCAGGGAAGCCTGGTAATCCTTTTTAAATGAAAGTTCTTGAGATGTACATATATATCTTCGTATATACAGGGTCATGAGTCAAAGGATGCAGATGCCCTTCAGAAGGTAGAAAAGGCAATGAAATGGGTTCTCCTCTAGAGCCTCCAGAAGGAACACACAGCCCTGCCAAAACCTTGGTTGTAGGATTTCTGATTTCCAGAACTCGAAAAGAATGTATTTGTATCCTTTAAGCCACTAAGTGTGTGGTAATTTATTACATCAGAAGTAGCGAATAATAGAGGCTACAAATTTATGTTTTAATGAATTCTTTCCATAATGAAGTATCACAATGCCCACAAGATTCAAAGAATGACCTGCCTAGAAAAAAAATAGGAAGCCCACAACAAAGCAAGCATGTAAAAAAAAATCCAAAACATTTCTCCTTATTTATTTGCAGATATGGTCTCTAAAATAGAGTTATCTATGAGAGTTCATGAAGAAGTACATTTCAAAACTCTATCTTCTGAAAATAATGATGAAAAATCAAAAACATCACTAGACACTGAAAGGCCTGCTCAAGTGGAAATAGACACATTTGTGGAAAATACCCTGTCAAACAGTCAGATCTTTTCAACTGATTACTCTTTGTCTTCTCAAAATTATGTTGCTCAAAAAGGTAAGAAACAAGCTATTTGTTCTCCAATGCAGCAAGTGAGGAAAAAATTAGATTCAAAATTACATCGTATCAAGTGTTAACATATTTTTATTTATAAATTGACAGAAGATGCTTCTGAGTGTCAGATTCTGAAATATTTATTTCAAATTGATGTTTATGATTTCCTGAATTCTGCGTATTCACCAATTGTAGTTCTTACAGAAAGGGTAAGTTGACGTTTTAGATGTTTTTCAATAATTTTACCTATTTTACTAAGTATAGGAACAGCTGAAAATTATGTTTGAGTGAATCCTCCCTATGTAAGTGTTACATAATATTTCTCTTTACATAAGATCTTACATGTAAGCTTTCTCCTTACATGAATGTTTTGTTGCATAGATGTTGTTAAGGATTTTTTCTGAAACTTTCCTTAAGCTTTGTTGATCTTGAGCATTTGGGTTTTTTCCTTCCCCCTTTTTTTTTCAAATCAGGGGAAATTACACTAAGAGTTAACTAAGAAATAATATGAACTGAAAATTAATCTTAAGCAAATCATTAGTATTTGAATGACAGCTGTGACCTCAAAATGGTGTAATGTGAGAATCTTGCAAAAGCAACTAGTACCTCAAAATTTAACCAAGTCATAACTAAAATTCTAAAATCTGTCCACTTTTTCATTTATTGTAAATCCTATTAAATTCTATCTCATTTATTGTAAATGAAATATTGCAAAAGGACCTAGCTGTAGTACTTGGCACATGAGACCTTTTACAAATGTTTGTTCCTTTTCTCATCTACTGCTACCAAATAAATAATTGAGGAGGCACTTTTGTCTTCTCATTTACATTTTAAGATGAAATTTAACAGTGGTTGCCTTCAAGGAGTTCACTCTAGTTGGAGGACACCAGTAAAAAAAAATGCAATAATTATAATATGGTGCTGTAATAGCCACAGGATGCTACTGATATACAGGAGGAGCTGCCTAGTAGACTGATTGGAAGTGGTAGGTAGAGAGGGTGGGGAGGAGGAGCCTGGGAAAATGTCCCAGAAGAGATCTTACCTGACCTGATATTGAAGAAAGAGTAGGAGATAGCCAGGCAAGAAAGGATAAACATTCTAGGTTGAGGAGAGAAGCATTTTTTTAAATTAAATCAAACTCTTTTTTTTTTTTTTAAAGAGCTCCTGACTTATTTATGTATTTATTTATTTATTTTGCTGTGTTGGGTCTTCGTTTCTGTGCGAGGGCCTTCTCTAGTTGCGGCAAGCGGGGGCCACTCTTCATCGCGGTGCGCGGGCCTCTCACTCTCGCGGCCTCTCTTGTTGCGGAGCACAGGCTCCAGACGCGCAGGCTCAGTAATTGTGGCTCACGGGCCTAGTTGCTCCGCGGCATGTGGGATCTTCCCAGACCAGGGCTCGAACCCGTGTCCCCTGCATTGGCAGGCAGATTCTCAACCACTGCGCCACCAGGGAAGCCCGAGAAGCATTTTTAAAAGTACAGAAGTGGGAGAGAGCTTGGCATTTTTGGAGATCTACAAGCAATTCAGTCTGATTGAATACAGAGTGAAACTGAAGTTGTATACTGGGATTATATAAAAAATAGCTTTGCATGTTATGATAGGAAGTTGAACTCTATCTTTTAGATGATGGGGCACTATTGAGGAATTTTAAGTAGGGAGTGAACTGAAAAAGTTTCATTTTTAAAGTCTATCTGTCAACGTTGTCAAATAAGAATTGAACCGGATAAAGACCAGAGGCAGGGAGGCCAATCAAGAAGTTATCACTTTAGTTCAGGAAATAAATGGTGAAGGTCTAAAACAGGGTTTATAAACTCAAAGGAAATGAGTGCAGCACAGGGAAAGGTGAGAACTGTAGCCAGCTGGAGAGTGTATGCTTTCTCCGAAAGATGTAGCTGCTACTTACCTTCAGCCTGGTTTTTGCCAGATCTTCTGATATTTCAAGAAAAGTTGGAAATCTGGGTTCTTTCGTGTGAAATCTCCCAATTTTTAATGCTGGCAAATATTTAGATTAGAAAAAATATCATGCAGTTCAGACAAAACATTCTGTAGGTTGGGTCTGGCCCACTAGCCACATTTTTTAACCTTTGGCCTAATATCTCATAGTGGTTGTTAAAATGATTGGAAGGACAAACTAGGTAGATTTTTGTAGATAGACTTCATTGGATTTAATGATTGATCGAATGTAGCAAGGAGAAGAAAATGGAAAAGTGAGGATAATTTACCAGATTTTTAGTTAGGGTGACCAGGTGCCACTGACTGTAAGAGTATTTGTGAAAACTAGGCTTAATGACACATATTGTTTTACTTTCAGAGGCTTCCTCCTTACTTTATTTCTTTGCTGGTTTCCAGAGAGTTGACATTACTTGGTAAATAAGTTCAGAGAAGTGATTAATTTACTCTGTATGATTTGGTGTTGAAGATGTTGATTAAAAACATTACTTAGAAATCTGCTCTAGCATAGGAGAAAAGGAAAACTAATAATAATGATGTAATTTATAAAAATAGTCATAATAAAACTTTCAACTACCCATTTAATTAATTCTACTTATTAGTATGTCCAACTGACATAGCCCTCACTTGTCATCCCCCTCTCCCAAAAATTATACCAGTGAAGTTACTAAATTAAAAAATAATTTATTAGTACACCATATTCACCTTTCATATAAAGTGCTTACTTAATACAGGCTATGCTAAGTAAGCTTACTTTTGTGGACTCATTAAATATAATCAAATACATTTTACTTGAGCCATTTTGGATGAAATTCTTCAGACATGAAAATATTGAACTTAAATTTGTTAATTATCTTCTGACCTTGGAGAGTCACTTGTTCTCTGGGGAAGTCTCAGGTTTAAAACTGTAATATCAGTAGCAGAGACTAGATGACAGACTGGTCATTGGCTGGCATTGTTTAAAAATTATGAACCAGTTGACTACATTTAAAAGGTTAGTTCATATAAAAATCTGGATTTCTGCGTTCTCTTGAAAAAGTAGAAGACTGTAATACATAGTCTTCCGTTCTTCTGTGGCAACAAGAAGCTCAAGCTGAATAGCGCTTGCATTGAATAGACATGCGGTTTTCATTTCCCTATACTTATTTCAACTGTTTGGCCTCTATACGGCTTTAAGTTCATAATGTTTGGGCTAAATGCTCTGAAGAGTTTCTGCCAGGTCAGGAGTTCTAAGTCTTAGTGGGTCTATTAAGCATCCATAATAGCTGCAGTAAATGGAAAATTTGAGCAATTTTCCAGTTAAATTTAGGCAAAAGTGTTTCCTTTTCTTCTTGCCTAAATGCTTCAGGTAATTGTTTCTATTCACTGACAATTTCAGTTAGATTTTGTATACAAAATACTTTTTTTGAATTGTTTAAGTAATAGGAATCAACACCACTTTTTTTTTTTTTTTTAAATTTTATTTATTTATTTATTTATGGCTGTGTTGGGTCTTTGTTTCTGTGCGAGGGCTTTCTCTAGTTGCGGCAAGTGGGGGCCACTCTTCATCATGGTGCGCAGGCCTCTCATTATCGCGGCCTCTCTTGCTGCGGAGCACAGGCTCCAGAAGCGCAGGCTCAGTAATTGTGGCTCACGGGCCCAGTTGCTCCGCGGCATGTGGGATCTTCCCAGACCAGGGCTCGAACCCGTGTCCCCTGCATTGGCAGGCAGATTCTCAACCACTGCGCCACCAGGGAAGCCCAACACCACTTTTTAATCTACTTTATTTTATAATTGAGGAGGCTCTTTGGGTTCTAACCTTTATATATTCTTAACTAGAATAAAAAAAAATATATAAATATATTCATTTATATGCGGAATAAACAATGGAAATTACCCAGCTCTTGTTCAACAGGTAGCTCCTGATTTAGTATGTTCTGAGAACAACTCTTACATCACTAGTGCAGAGAATGAAGACGCGGCTCAGCATGTTTGACTTTCTTTTGAAGGACTAGATCGTACAGCCTGTGACACTGACTGTTTAATTAAATGGGAGTAACTAGTGTTTACAGTTCAGCAACAGGGTCCTTCATAAGGGAAATCAGTTTCTAGGTTGTGGACAAGGTGTACTGGTTAGCATGTTTCCAATGTTCTTGTATGCTTTCTAGCAGCTGTCACAAACACTAACAGAATTTGTTCTCCATTTCCTTTAAAGTAAGCTTATATAAGATGGCAAAATCCCATATCTACTTAAGGAGGACAAACTTTTATATCTTTCACATGGTAAAAACCATGTACTCTATATGAATATAATATAGAATAAAACATTCAATTTTATTTTTATCAGTTACCTAATTTAGTATTTCTCTTTTCAATTGTAGATTTTAAGAGGGTAGTACTATGCGTGACATTTAAGGAAGAATTAATCAGGAGTTATGTCCATGAAATTAGATTATGGGTTGGTAGTCGCAACTCCACCTATAGCACCCCTTTACCACACAAGTGTCAAAGCAGGATCACAGTGTGGAAACACAAGAGTGCAGGATGTATTAGAATCTGAAATCTTTCTCAAGGATATGAGGAGTTTAGTAGAACTTTATTTACGTATTAGAATATATTAACATGAACCTTTTAAAAAATGGAATTGAAAGATCTAGAGGAAGAGGTAAGTTTCTATATGACTACTAAGTGTGCAGAAAAGAAATTAGGTTTGAACCTGGCATTGAGTTTAAGTTTTACTGTTTTTGCCATGGGGAAACTTGTAGATTTTTCTTTTAAATTTCATTTATCCTTTTGTCCCTGCTCTATGTTTTTAATATTTGGAATGGTAATTATTGAAAAACTAGAAAAGGACACAGACTGTCTCAGGGAGGGCAAAGGGATTTTAAAAAAAAATGTTTTACGTTGTAAATAAATCCTGAAAGCTAACGATTCTGGAGTTCCCTGAAAATGTTCAGACTTACTGAAGAATTTTCATTCAGTAATACAGTGTTTTAATTGAGGCATATGTTGTTCTAAGATCCTTTGAAATTCTAAATTTTGGTTATGCTTCTGTTTAGATTTTTAAAATTAATTTATTAATTAGTTTATTTATTTTTGGCTGCATTGGGTCTTCGTAGCTGCACGCGGGCTTTCTCTAGTTACAGCGAGCGGGGGCCACTCTTCATTGCAGTGCGCGGGATTCTCATTGCAGTGGCTTCTCTTGTCGCGGAGCATGGGCTCTAGAGCACAGGCTCAGTAGTTGTGGCTCGTGGGATCCAGAGCACAAGCTCAGTAGTTGTGGCGTGTGGGCTTGGTTGCTCTATGCGGCATGTGGGATCCTCCCGGACCAGGGCTCGAACCCGTGTCCCCTACACTGGAAGGCGGATTCTTAACCACTGTGCCACCAGGGAAGCCCCTTCTGTTTTGATTTCAGTAAACTATTCACATAGTTTAGTTTCAGCACACACTGTCCAACACTATGAAGGTTGTGTAATACCTTAAAACTGGAGAATCATTAAGCAATTGCTGCTACTCTTTGCTACTTGTGAAAGTTCCTGAAACTCCTTAGGCTGATGTGGCAAATGAGAGAGAGCACTTTGAGTTCCAAAAAACTAGCCTGCATTTTGGTCCTGAAAATCACTTGCCGTGAACTTGGGCCATTTCTGGATTCTTTTTGGCACAATAGTTCTGTTGCTGCTAGAGCTTAACATTAGGGAAGTTTCCTAAGGAACTAAGATTCTGTTCAATTATTGAGTTCTCTCGGGCGATTTGTTTAGGAAGAAGTATCCGTGGCTTTTTGAGTTGGTTCATGAAGGACTTCAATTAGAAGACTCAGAGATGGGTGATCCTTTACACCTGTGTTAACTAAAACCCATCTCCAAGAACAGATCCAGCCCTGGGTATTTTATTCAACAGACCTAAATATAGGGTCCTAAATTTAGAGGGCAAGATGCTACTTTTAGCTTCCCTTCCTCAGAGGAGAACAGCACGCGCCCAGCTAAGGTCCATACGGGTTTGATTTAGCATTTGGGTACCTAGGAGTTCATGGAGTTTAAAGAGGTTTGCCCAGCAAATGCCCAGGTAACTCAGGTAAAAGTGAGTAAAGCCCTCGAACCCTCCGCTGGGCGGAGGAGGCCCGATCGATGTCCTCTTGCGTGGGAGAGGTTAAACTTTGCCCAGATCACAGCTGACCCGAGACGCCTTCCTGTCCAAAGTCCGGACACGGCTGGCAGCAGGCGCGGGCCCTGCAAGCCATTTTCTGACAGGAATGAAGACGGCGGCCGGTTTCCCTGGGTCGGCGGGCTCCCCCAGGGTACGACGCCGTCAGGGCTTCCGTGGGGTGCGGACAGCAGGCTCTAGCGGGGCTGCGAGAGGAAAGCGATGGGGGCTGGGGCTGGGCCAGGCGCCGGCACCCGGGCCGAGGGGGCGCGTCGCGCTCACCCCGCCGGGCTACGCCGAGGGGCCTCCGGGAGAAGCCTCGCCGCCGGCACGCGAGGTGGGGGCTCCTGAGACCTAGTCCTGACGTTCGGGGCGGTGCGGCCCACACCACAGAGCAGGCCCCGAGGTCGAATCCCATTCTATCAGCCCCAAGCCTCTCGATTTCCAAGGCTGGGTAGCTCCGCCAGGTAGAGCCCCGGCCCCTTTAAGAGAGAACGACCGGGACACGTCTACGAACCTCGCGCGAAGTAGGAGGGGAAATTAACGGAGTCCCCGCGACCCCGCCTCCGTGCGGCGGTCTGGCCGAAACCAAACCGAGGGGTAGGGCGGCGAGGAGAGTGCAGGTCGCAGGCTCGTGCGGGCTGGCTTGGGCCTTCGGATCTTCAGGACGCAAAGCGTAACCTAGGGGCCGAAGCTCCCCGGCTGGGCAGCGTGGACACTTGAGACCCGTAGGCGCCGTTCATCTCTGGGACCTCCCCGCAGCCGGCTCCGCAGTGGTCTGCTCCGGTTGCCGGGTGCGGGTTTGGGTTCCGGACCGGACGCTGCGTGTCCGGTCCCGCTGGTGGTGCTCGGCCAGGCCCTGGATACGGCGCCGACTGCCAGGGCAGCCTTGACGCCATGGAGGGGCCCGGGACTGTCTCTCAGCCGCACTTGGGGCTGGTCCTGGGAAAGCTTCGCCGGGTGAGTCCAGGCGCGATCCGGGTCACTTGGCTCAGGGGTCGCGGGAGCCGCCCGGGGAAGGTAGCAGCCGATTTTGGCTTTGGGGTCTGAGCGGCGGTGGTCGGAGGTCCTGAAGCCAGTTCTCACCTGTCGCCGGGCTACGGCCTGTGTCCGAGACAGTAGCCAGGTTCCTAGGATGCCTGGGCGGTTTTTTTGTGTGGTGTAAGGGGACCTGGAGATCAGGAATGTGAAGAGAGCATTAGCTTAGCAGGACTTTACAAGGGTGTGTTTCCCCGATTCCTAAAATGAATTAGCTTTTCGGTCCTGTTATTTATTTTGAACAGAGGTTAATAACACGTGGTTTCCCCGACAGTGAGAAACTTGAGGACAGATCCTCTGAAATGAGTTCCTTTTAGTACTGAAACTTCGCGTTGCTTGAAAAGACACCTAAGTCATTTTCTTGAGTGTTTATGAAAGCCTTTCCAGACTGGGCGAATAGCTTCAGTAGAGCAGGAATGAAAACAACATGGTATGTACAGCAGACTGGGAGCAGTATTACTAGAGTGTAAAGTGGGCTCAGGGAGTGATGTGCAATGATGCTTGTTGGAGGCATAAGTTTATTCCAAGTGATGTAGGTGCTGAAGAGCCCTTGAAGTATTGCAGTGGTTAGACTTTTGGTTTAAATAGATCTTCCTGTTAGTAGTATGTAGGTTAGGTGTAAGGACAACAAAACTAGAAGCAGGGTGTAAGGGAGAGGTGACAGAGTCGTCAAGTAGGGGTAGAGAAGAGGGTACTGAATGGGAAATATTTAGTAGCTAAGAACTATAGTGGGTAGGAATTTAATGATTGTATGCAAAGGATCAGAGAGAGAAAAGGAATCTAGAATGACTCCCAGTTTCTGGTTATGGCAACTTATTCAAAGAGATAGGATATATAGAAAGATAAGGATTTGTGGGATGAGAGAGAATTTCAGATTGCACATATTTCCCTTTTTTCACGAAAAACAACTCTGTGAACAATATCTTCATCTGGATGACTTTTTTGGCTAAATGCACTATGCTCACAATACTGGCCTGGGGCCTAGGATAGCACAACACTGCTCTGCTTTTTAATTTTTTTTTTTAAGTTAAAAAATAATTTTTTATTGAGGTATAATCATATAACATAAAATTTACCCTTTTATAGTATCGAATTTAGTGTTTTTTTTTTTTTAATGTTCATTGTGTTGTGCAGCTATCACCACAACTTTGGAATATTTTTATCACCCTAAAAAGAAACCCTGTCCTTATTAGTAGTCATTCCCAATTCTCACCTCACTCCATCCCTTGGCCACCACTAATCTACTTTCTCTATGAATTTGTCTATTCTGGACATTTCATGTAAATGGATCATACGATATGTGGCCTTTTGTGTCTGGCTTCATCTACTTAGCACACTTTCAAGAGTCTTTCGTGTTGTACCATGTAACAGTACTTCATTCCTTTTTATGGCTGAAAAGTATTTCATTGTCTAGATATACTATATTTTGAATATTCATTCATAGTTTAATGGATATTTGGGTTGTTTGTACTTTTTGACTACTATGACTAATGCTGCTATGGGCATTCATGTACAAATTTTTTTAATGAATATTTTCAGTTCTCTTGGGTATATACCTAGGAGTGGAATTACTGGATCATATTTACTGAATGTTTAACTTTTGGAAGAACTGCCAAATGGTTTTCCACAGATGCTGTACCATTTTACATCCCCACCGGCAGTTTATGAGGGTCGAATTTCCCACATCCTCTCCGATACTTTTTTTTTCTAAATAGTCACTCTAATGATGAGTGTAAAGTGGTATATCTCATTGTGGTTTTGATTTGCAGTCCCCTAATGACTAATGATGTTGAACAACCTCACATGTGCTTATTGGCCATTTGTGTTGTCTTCTTTGGAGAAATATCTATTCAGTTCTTTTACCATTTAAAAAATTGGATTATTTGTCTTTTTATTGTTGAAGTCATAAGAGTTCTTTATATATTAATGAAATTAGACCCTTATCAGGTATATGATTTGCAAATATTTTCTCCTATTCTGTGGATTGTCTTTTTACTTTCTTGATGGTGACCTTTGAAGCACCAAGGTTTTTAATTTTGATGAAATCTAGTTTATCTTTTTTTTTCCTTTGGTTGCGTATGCTTTTGGTGTTATATCTATGAAACCAATGTTTAAAATAAGGCCACAAAGATTTACATCTGTGCTTCCTTCTAAGAGTTTTTTCTTACATTAAGGTCTGTGATCCATTTAAAATTAATTTTTATATATGGTATAAAGTATGGGTTCAGATTCTTGTGTTAGCGGGTAGATATTCACTTGTCCCAATACCATTTGTTGAAAAGACTCCTCTTTCCTCATTAATTTTGTATTGGTACTGCTGTTAAAAATCAATTGACCATAATTTTTTTTATTGATATAGTTCATTTACAATATTATATTAGTTTCAGGTGTACAACATAGTGATTCAGAACGTCTATAGATTATCCTCCATTTAAAGTTATTATAAAATATTGGCAATATTCCCTGTGCTGTACAATATATCCTTGTAGCTTATTTACTTTATGCATAGTAGTTTGTACATCTTAACCCCCTCCCTTTTTCCTGCCCCTCCCCCCTTCCCTCTCCCCACTGGTAACCACTAGTTTGTTCATTATATCTGTGAGTCAGTTTCTGTTTTGTTGTATTCACTTGTTTTATTTTTTTAGATCCCACACACAGTGATAACGTACAGTATCTGTCTTTCTCTGTCTCAGTCATTTTACTAAGCATAATACCCTCCAGGTTCCCATGTTGTTGCAAATGGCAAAATTTTATTTTTTTTATGACTGAGTAATATTCCATTGTATCTATATCTGTATCTATCACATCTTCTTTATCCATTCATCTGTTGATGGACACTTAGGTTGCTTCCATATATTGGCAATTGTAAATAATGCTGCAATGAACATTGTGGTGCGTGTATCCTTTCAAATTAATCTTTGTATTTTTCGGATGTATGCCCAGGAGTGGAATTGCTGTATCATATGGTAGCTCTATTTTTAGTTTTTTGAGAAACCTCCATAATGTTTTCCACAGTGGCTGCACCAGTTTACATTCCCACCAACAGTGTCCGAGGGTTCCCTTTTCTCCACATCCTTGCCAGCATTTGTGGTTTGTGGTCTTTTTGATGATAACCTTTCTGACAGGTATGAGGTGATATCTCATTGTGGTTTTGATTTGCATTTCTCTGATGATTAGCGATGTTGAGCGTCTTTTTATGTGCCTGTTGGCCATCTGTTTGTCTTCTTTGGAAAAATGTCTTTTCAGGTCTTTCACTCATTTTTAAATTGGGTTGTGTGTGTTTTTGACATAGAATTGTATGAACTGTTTATATATTTTGGATATTAACCCTTTATTGGTCAGGTCATTTGCAAATATTTTCTCCCATTCAGTAGGTTGTCTTTTCATTTTGTAGATGGTTTCATTTGCTGTGCAAAGGCTTTTAAGTTTAATTAGGCCTTGTTTGTTTATTTTTACTTTTGTTTCCTTTGCCTTAGGTGACAGATCCAAAAAAATATTGCTATAATTTTTGTCAAAAAGTGTTCTGCCTATGTTTTCTTCCAGGAGTGTTTTTTTTTTTAATTTATTTATTTTATTTATTTATTTTTGACTGTGTTGGGTCTTCATTGCTGCATGTAGGCTTTCTCTAGTTGCAGCGAGTGAGGGCTACTCTTCATTGTGGTGCGTGGGCTTATCATTGTGGTGGCTTCTCTTGTTGCGGAGCATGGGCTCTAGGCGCGTGGGCTTCAGTAGTTGTGGCACACGGGCTCAGTAGTTGTGGCTCGTGGGCTCTAGAGCAGGCTCAGTAGTTGTGGCGCACGGGCATAGTTGCTCCACGGCATGTGGGATCTTCCTGGACCAGGGCTCAAACCCATGTCTCCTGCATTGGCAGGCGGATTCTTAACCACTGAGCCACCAGGGAAGCCCCCTTCCAGGAGTTTTTATGGTTTCTGATCTTACATTTAGGTCTCTAATCCACTTTGAGTTTATTTTTGTATATGGTGTGAGAAAATATTCTAATTTCATTCTTTTACATGTAGCTGTCCAGTTTTCCCAGCACCACGTATTGAAGAGACTGTCTTTTCCCAGTTGTATATTCTTGCCTCCTTTGTCATAGATTAATTGACCATAAGTGTGTGGATTTATTTCTGAGCTCTCTATTCTGTTCCATTGATCTATGTGTCTGTTTTTGTGCCAGTACCATACTGGCTTGATTATTATAGCTTTGTAGTATAGTCTGAGGTCAGGGAGCGTGATTCTTCTGGCTCTGTTCATCCTTCTCAAGATTGTTTTGGCTATACGGGTTTTTTTGTGTTTCCATACAAATTTTAAAATTATTTGTTCTAGTTCTGTGAAAAATGCCTTTGGTAATTTGATAGAGATTGCATTGAATCTGTAGATTGCCTTGGGCAGTATAGCTATTTTAACAATATTAATTCTTCCAGTCCATGAACATGGTATAACTTTCCATCATAATTGACGGTAAGTTTAAGAGTTTATTTCTGGATACTCATTTCTACTCCATTGGTCTCTATGTCTTTCCTTAGGCTATTACCAAGCTGTCTTTATTATTGTAACTTTGTAGTAAGTTTTGAAATAGGGAAGTATGAATACTCCAACATTGTTCTTCATTTTCAGTATTGTTTTGGCTAATATGTGTGTAGATAGATAGATAGACAACCATACGTATGTATGTTTGTATGTATCTATGACTATATATCTCTATAAAAGGAAATGCTATCCCTTGCATTTCCATATGAATTTTAGGATCTGCTTGTCTGTTTTTATGAAAGAGGCATTTGGAATTTTGATAGGGATTGCATTGACTCTGTACATAAATTTGGAGAGTATTGCCTTGACAATATTAAGTCTTCCAATCTATGAACATGGGATGTGTTTCCATTTATTTAGATCTTATTTACTTTCTTTCAACAGTGTTTTGTAGTTTTCAGAGTATAAGATTTCCACTTAACTTTGTTAAATTTATTCCTAAGTATTTTTTTTTCTGTTGTAAATGGAAATGTTTTCTTAATTTCATTTTCAGGTGGCTCATTGCTGTTGTATAGAAATATGACTGATTTTTCTCTTTTGATTTTGTATCCTACAGCTTTCCTGAACTTGTTTGTTAGCTCTAATTGTGTGTGTGTTTGTGTGTGTGTGTGTGTGTGTGTGTGTGTGTATGTATGGTTTAGGTTTTTTTTTATATGTAAGATTATGTCATCTTCAAATGGAGATAGTTTTACTTTTTTTTTCCCCCAGTCTGGGTGCCTTTTATTTCTTTTTCTTGCCTAATTGCCTGGTTAGAATCTCTAGTACAATGTTGAATCAATGTAGAGAGAGTGAACATCCCTGTCTTGTTACTGGTCTTAAGGTGAAAGCTTTCAGCCTTGCCCTGTTAAGTATGTGAGCTGTTTTTTCATAGATGCCCCTTATAAGGTTGAGGAAGTTCCCTTCAGTCCTAGTTTGTTGAGTGCTTTGGTCTTGAAAGGGTGTTGGATTTTGTTAAATCTCTTTTCTTTGTCTGTTGAGTGATCATGGGTTTTTTCCTTCTTTATTCTTTTAATATCGTGTTTAACATTGGTTTAGTTTTGTGTGTTGAACCAACCTTGTATTCTTGTAATAAATTCCACTGTCATGATATATAATTGTTTTTACATGCTGCTGGATTTGCTTTGCTAGTATTTTGTTGAGGATTTTGCATCTATATTTATAACAAATATTGATGTGTGGTTTTCTTTTCTTGTGATGTATTTGTCTGACTATCATATCAGGGTAATACTGGCCTCATAGAATGAATGAGTTAGGAAGAGTTCCTCCTCTTTTGTTTTCTGGAAGAGTTTGAGAATGATTGGTGTTAATTCTTCAGTAAACTTTTGGTATAATTCACTACTGAATCCAACTGGCCCTGGGTCTTTCTTTGTTGGTATCCACAGGGGATTGGTTCCAGGACCCCCATGAATACCAAAATTGGAGGATGCTCAAGTCCCTTTCATAAAATGGCATAGTATTTGTAAATAACCTATGCACATCCTTCCTCCTGTATATTTTAAATCATCTCTAGATTCCTTATAATACCGAATAAAATGTAAATGCTATGTAAGTAGTTGCCAGTGTGTGGCGAATTTAAGTTTTGCTTTTTGGAACTTTCTGGAAATTAAAAAAATTTTTGTTTTTAATCTACAGTTAGTTGAATCTGTGGCTGCAGAACCCATGGATACGAAGGGCCAACTGTACTAACTCAGTCTATTTATTTGTTTTAGGTCTAATCAGATTTTCTATTTCTTCTTGAGTTAGTTTTAGTAGTTTATGTGTTTTTAGTAATTTGTCAGTTTCACCTAGGTTATGTAATTTGTTGACATACTATTGTTCTCAAGATCTTTTTCGTTTCTGTAAGATTGCTAGTAATACTTTAATTACTGGTTTTAGTAATTTGAGTCTTCTCTTTTTCTTGGTTAATCTAGCTACAGATTTGTCAATTTTGTTGCTTGATTTTGTTGATTTTTTTTCTCCCCAAAACCAATGTTTGTTTGTTTTTATCTTTATTGGAGTATTATTGCTTTACAGTGTTGTGTTAGTTTCTGCTGTACAACAAAGTGAATCAGCTGTATGTATACATATATCCCCATATCCCCTCCCTCTTGAGCCTCCCTCCCATCCTCCCTATCCCACCTCTCTAGGTTGTCACACAGCATTGAGCTCATCTCCCTGTGCTATGCAGCAGCTTCCCACTAGCCATCCATTTTACATTTGGTAGTGTATATATGTCAGTGCTACTCTCTAACTTCATCCCAGCTTCCCCTTTTGGTTTTGTTTTTCCTGTATTTTTCTGTGTTACTTTTTTGTTTGATTCTGCTGTAGTCTTTATTATTTTCTTCCTTCTGCTTGTTTTGGGTTTATTTTGCTCTTTTTCTAGTTCCTTAAGGTTTAGGTTGGGCTATTGATTTAAGATCTTATTTTTTTAAAATGTAGGCTTTTATAGCAATAAATTTCTCTCTGAGCACTGTTTTAACTGCATTCCATAAATTTGGAATGTTTTGTTTTCTTTCATCTCAAAGTATTTTCTGATTTCTCTTGTGATTTCTTTTTTGACCCGTGGGTTATTTAGGAGTATTTCACCTATTCATGAATTTTCCAAATTTGCTTCTGTTATTAATTTCTAATTTTATTCCATTATGATCAGAAATCATACTTTGTATGATTTCAAGCTTTTAAAATATTGAGACTTGGTTAAGGCCTGGCATATGGTCTAGCCTGGAGAATGTTTCATATGCATTTGAGAAGAAAGTGTATTCTGCTGTTGTTGAGTGGAGTGCTCTGTAGATACATGTTGGTATATAGCATTGTTCAAGTTTTCTATTTCCTTGCTAATCTTCTGACTGCTATTCATGATCGAAAGTAGAGTCTTAAGGACTCTAATTACTATTGAACTGTCTATTTTTCCTTTCATTTATACTAGTTTTTATTTCATATATTTTGGAGCTCTATTGTGAGGTGGATATATGTTTATAATTGTTACATCTTGATGGATAGACCCTTTTATCATTATATAATGTCCTTCTTTGTTACTAATAACAATTTTTCTCTTAAAGTCTATTTTGTCTGATAATAATATGGCCACTCTAGCTCTTCTTTGGTTATTGTTTGTGTGGGATATCTTCTTCCATTTTTTTTTTCTTTGAAGTTTTGAATTTTATTTTATCTATTTTTTTATACAGCAGGTTCTTATTAGTTATCCATTTTATACATATTAGTGTATATATATCAACCCCAATCTCCCAATTCATCACACCCCCCCCCCCCACCTTTCCCCCCTTGGTGTCCATACGTTTGTTCTCTACATCTGTGTCTCAATTTCTGCTCTGCAAACCGGTTCATCTGTACCATTTTTTTAGGTTCCACATATATGCATTAATATATGATATTTGTTTTTCTCTTTCTGACTTACTTCACTCTGTATGACAGCCTCTAGATTCATCCCCGTCTCTACAAATGACCCAATTTCATTCCTTTTTATTGCTGAGATTATTCCATTGTATATATGTACCACATCTTCTTTATCCATTCGTCTGTCGATGGGCATTTAGGTTGCTTCCGTGACCTGGTTATTGTAAATACTGCTGCAATGATCATTGGGGTGCATGTGTCTTTTTGAATTATGGTTTTCTCTGGGTATATGCCCAGTAGTGGGATTGCTGGGTCATATGGTAATTCTATTTTTCGTTTTTTAAGGAACCTCCATACTGTTCTCCACAGAGGCTGTATCAATTTACATTCCCACCAACAGTGCAAGAGGGTTCCCTTTTCTCCACACCCTCTCCAGCATTTGTTGTTTGTAGATTTTCTGATGATGCCCATTCTAACTGGTGTGAGGTGATACCTCATTGTAGTTTTGATTTGCATTTCTCTAATAATTAGTGATGTTGAACAGCTTTTCATGTGCTTCTTGGCCATCTGTATGTCTTCTTTGGAGAAATGTCTATTTAGGTCTTCTGCCCATTTTTGGATTGGGTTGTTTGTTTTTTTAATGTTGAGCTGCATGAGCTGTTTATATATTTTGGAGATTAATCCTTTGTCCGTTGATTCGTTTGCAAATATTTTCTCTCATTCTGAGGGTTGTCTTTTCGTCTTGTTTGTAGTTTCCTTTGCTTTGCAAAAGCTTTTAAGTTTCATTAGGTCCTATTTGTTTATCTTTGTTTTTATTTCCATTACTCTAGGAGGTGGATCAAAAAAGATCTTGCTGTGATTTATGTCAAAGAGTTTTCTTCCTATGTTTTCCTCTAAGAGTTTTATAGTGTCTGGTTTTACATTTAGGTCTCTTATTCATTTTGCGTTTATTTTTGTGTGTGGTGTTAGGGAGTGTTCTATTTTCATTCTTTTACCTGTAGCTGTCTACTTATTGAAGAGACTGTCTTTTCTCCACTGTATATCCTTGCCTCCTTTGTCATAGATTAGTTGACCATAGGTGTGTGGGTTTATCTCTGGGCTTCCTATCCTGTTCCATTGCTCTATATTTCTGTTTTTGTGCCAGTACCATATTGTCTTGATTACTGTAGCTTTGTAGTATAATCTGAAGTCAGGGAGTCTGATTCTTCCAGCTCGTTTTTTTTTCCTCACGACTGCTTTGGTTATTCGGGGTCTTTTGTGTCTCCATACAAATTCTAAGATTTTTTGTTCTAGTTCTGTAAAAAATGCCATTGGTAATTTGATAGCAATTGCATTGAATCTGTAGATTGCTTTGGGTAGTATAGTCATTTTCACAATATTGATTCTTCCAGTCCAAGAACATGGTATATCTCCATCTGTTTGTATCATCTTTAATTTCTTTCATCAGTGTCTTATAGTTTTCTTCATACAGGTCTTTTGTGTCCCTAGGTTGGTTTATTCCTAGGTATTTTATTCTTTTTGTTGCAGTGGTAAATGTTAGTGTTTCCTTAATTTTTCTTTCAGATTTTTCATCATTAGTGTATAGGAATGCAAGAGGTTTCTGTGCATGAATTTTTTATCCTGCAACTTTACCAAATTCATTGATTAGTTCTAGTAGTTTTCTCGTGGCATCTTTAGGATTCTCTATGTATAGTATCATGTCGTCGGCAAACAGTGACGGCTTTACTTCTTCTTTTACAATTTGTATTCCTTTTATTTCTTTTTCTTCTCTGATTGCCGTGGCTAGGACTTCCAAAACTATGTTGAATAATAGTGGTGAGAGTGGACATCCTTGTCTTGTTCCTGATCTTAGAGGAAGTGCTTTCAGTTTTTCACCATTGAGAATGATGTTGGCTGTGGGTTTGTCATATATGGCCTTTATTATGTTGAGGTAAGTTCCCTCTATGCCCACTTTCTGGAGAGATTTTATCATACATGGGTGTTGAATTTTGTCAAAACTTTTTCTGCATCTGTTGAGATGATCATGTGGTTTTTCTTCTTCAATTTGTTAATATGGTGTATCACATTGATTGATTTGCGTATATTGAAGAATCCTTGCATCCGTGGGATAAATCCCACTTGATCATGGTGTATGATCCTTTTAATGTGTTGTTGGATTCTGTTTACTAGTATTTTGTTGAGGATTTTTTTTTTATAAGAAATCTACATGCAGTAACTCACATCCACTTCACAATAACTCTATGAAATGCATACAATGACTCCTCCCATTTTATTTATTTATTTATTTTTGGCTGTGTTGGGTCTTCGTTTCTGTGCGAGGGCTTTCTCTAGTTTTGGCAAGCGGGAGCCACTCTTCATCGCGGTGCGCGGGCCTCTCACTATCGCGGCCTCTCTTGTTGCGGAGCACAGGCTCCAGACGCGCAGGCTCAGTAATTGTGGCTCACGGGCCCAGTTGCTCCGTGGCATGTGGGATCTTCCCAGACCAGGTCTCAAACCCGTGTCCCCTGCATTGGCAGGCAGATTCTCAACCACTGTGCTACCAGGGAAGCCCTGTTGAGGATTTCTGCATCTATATTCATCAGTGATATTGGTCTCTAATTTTTTTTCTGTAGTATCTTTGTCTGGTTTTGGTATCAGGGTGATGGTGGCCTCATAGAATGAGTTTGGGAGTGTTCCTTCATCTGCAATTTTTTGGAAGAGTTTGAGAAGGATGGGTGTTAGCTCTTCTCTAAATGTTTGATAGAATTCACCTGTGAAGCCATCTGGTCCTGGACTTTTGTTTGTTGGAAGATTTTTAATCACAGTTTCAATTTCATTACTTGTGATTGGTCTGTTCATATTTTCTATTTCTTCCTGCTTCAGTCTTGGAAGGTTATACCTTTCTAAGAATTTGTCCATTTCTTCCAGGTTGTCGATTTTAATGGCATAGAGTTGCTTGTAGTAGTCTCTTAGGATGCTTTGTATTTCTGCGGTGTCTGTTGTAACTTCTCCTTTTTCATTTCTAATTTTATTGATTTGAGTCCTCTCCCTGTTTTTCTTGATGAGTCTGGCTAATGGCTTATCAATTTTGTTTATCTTCTCAAAGAACCAGCTTTTACTTTTATTGATCTTTGCTATTGTTTTCTTTGTTTCTATTTCATTTATTTCTGCTATGATCTTTATGATTTCTTTCCTTCTGCTAACTTTGGGGGTTTTTTGTTCTTCTTTCTCTAATTGCTTTGGGTGTAAGGTTAGGTTGTTTATTTGAGATGTTTTTTGTTTCTTAAGGTAGGATTGTATTGCTATAAACTTCCCTCTTAGAACTGCTTTTGCTGCATCCCATAGGTTTTGTATCATGTTTTCATTGTCATTTGTCTCTAGGTATTTTTTGATTTCCTCTTTGATTTCTTCAGAGATCCCTTGGTTATTTAGTAACGTATTGTTTAGCCTCCATGTGTTTGTGTTTTTTACATTTTTTCCCCTGTAATTGACTTCTAATCTCATAGCATTGTGGTTGGAAAAGATGCTTGGTATGATTTCAGTTTTCTTAAATTTACTGAGGCTTGATTTTGTGACTCAAGATGTGATCTATCCTGGAGAATGTTCCGTGCGCAGTTGAGAAGAAAGTGTAATCTGCTGTTTTTGGATGGAATGTCCTATAAATATCAATTAAATCTGTCTGGTCTATTGTGTCATTTAAAGCTTGTGTTTCCTTCTTAATTTTCTGTTTGGATGATCTGTCCATTTGTGTAAGTGAGGTGTTAAAGTCCCCCACTATTATTGTGTTACTGTCGATTTCCTCTTTTATAGCTGCTAGCAGTTGCCTTATGTATTGAGGTGCTCCTATGTTGGATGCATATATATGTATAATTGTTATATCTTCTTCTTGGTTTGATCCCTTGATCATTATGTAATGTCCTTCTTTGTCTCTTGTAACATTCTTTATTTTAAAGTCTATTTTATGTGATATGAGTATTGCTATTCCAGCTTTCTTTTGATTTCCATTTGCATGAAATATCTTTTTCCATCCGCTCATTTTCAGTCTGTATATGTCCCTAGGTCTGAAGTGGGTCTCTTGTAGACAGCAAATATATGGGTCTTGTTTTTGTATCCATTCAGCAAGCCTGTGTGTTTTGGTTGGAGCATTTAATCCATTCACATTTAAGGTAATTATCAATATGTATGTTCCTATTACCATTTTCTTAATTGTTTTGGGTTTGTTTTTGTAGGTCCTTTTCTTCTCATGTGTTTCCCACTTAGAGAAGTTTCTTTAGCGTTTGTTGTAGAACTGATTTGGTGGTGCTGAATTCTCTTAGCTTTTGCTTGTCTGTAAAGCTTTTGATTTCTCCATTGAATCTGAATGAGGTCATTGCTGGGTAGAGTAATCTTGGTTGTAGGTTCTTCCCTTTCGTCACTTTAAATATATCATGCCACTCCCTTCTGGCTTGTAGAGTTTCTGCTGAGAAATCAGCTGTTAACCTTATGGGAGTTCCCTTGTATGTTATTTGTCATTTTTCCCTTGCTGCTTTCAATAATTTCTCTTTGTCTTTAATTTTTGCCAATTTGATTACTATGTGTCTTGGTGTGTTTCTCATTGGGTTTATCCTGCCTGGGACTCTCTGTGCTTCCTGGACTTGGGTGGCTATTTCCTTTCCCATGTTAGGGAATTTTTCGACTATAATCTTTTCAAATATTTTCAAATATTTCTGTTTCCTTTCTGTCTCTCTTCCCCTTCTGGGACCCCAGAAGGAGAATGCGAATGTTACCGCATTTAATGTTGTCCCGGAGGTCTCTTAGGCTGTCTTCATTCCTTTTGATTCTTTTTTCCTTATTCTGTTCTGCAGCAGTGAATTCCACCATTCTGTCTTCCAGGTCACTTATCCGTTCTTCTGCCTCAGTTATTCTGCTATTGATTCCTTCTAGTGTAGTTTTCATTTCAGTTATTGTATTGTTCATCTCTTTTTGTTTGTTCTTTAATTCTTCTAGGTCTTTGTTAAACATTTCCTGCATCTTCTGATCTTTGCCTCCATTCTTTTTCCGAGGTCCTGGATCATTTTCACTATTGTTATTCTGAATTGTTTTTCTGGAAGGTTACCTATCTCCACTTCATTTAGTTGTTTTTATGGGGTTTTATCTTGTTCCACCATCTGGTACATAGCACTCTGCCTTTTTATCTTGTCTATCTTTCAGTGAATGTGGTTTCGTTTCACAGGCTACAGGATTGTAGTTGTTCTTGCTTCTGCTGTCTGCCCTCTGGTGGATTAGGCTATCTAAGAGGCTTGTGAAAGTTACCTGATGGGAGGGACTGGTGGTGGGTAGAATTGGCTGTTGCTCTGTTGGGCAGAGCTCAGTAAAACTTTAATCTGCTTGTCTGTTGATGGGTGGGGCTGGGTTCCCTCCCTGTTGGTTGTTTGGCCTGAGGCAACCCAACACTGGAGCCTACCCAGGCTCTTTGGTGAGGTTAATGGTGTACTCTGGAAGGGCTCACGCCAAGGAGTACTTCCCAGAACTTCTGCTGCCAGTGTCCTTGTTCTCACGGTGAGACACAGCCACCCCCCCCCGCCTCTGCAGGAGACCCTGCAGCACTAGCAGATAGGTCTGGTTCAGTCTCCTATGGGGTCACTGCTCCTTCCCCTGGGTCCTGATGCGCACATTACCTCGTGTGTATCCTCCAAGAGTGGAGTCTCTGTTTCCCCCAGTCCTGTCGAAGTCCTGCAGTCACATCCCGCTAGCCTTCAAAGTCTGATTCTCTAGGAATTCCTCCTCCTGTTGCCGGACCCCCAGGTTGGGAAGACTGACATGGGGCTCAGAACCTCCACTCCAGTGGGTGCACTTCTGTGGTATAATTGTTCTGCATTTTGTGAGTCACCCACCCAGCAGTTATGGGATTTGGTTTTATTGTGATTGCGCCCTCCTACCGTCTCATTATGGCTTCTCCTTTGTCTTTGGATGTGGGGTATCTTTTTTGATGACAGTGTCTTCATGTTGATGATTGTTCAGCAGTTAGTTGTGATTCCGGTGCTCTCGCCAGAGGGAGTGAGAGCACGTCCTTCTACTCTGCCATCTTGAACCAATCTCGCCTCTTCTTCCATCTTTCAATATATTTATGTGTTTTAATCTAAAGTATGTGTCTTGTAGATGGCATATAGTTGGAACGTGTTTTTTTTTTTTAATTAATTTATTTATTTTATTTCATTTTTGGCTGCGCTGAGTCTTCATTGCTGTGCACGGGCTTTCTCTAGTTGCAGCGAGCGGGGCTACTCTTTGTTGTGGTGCACGGGCTTCTCATTGCGGTGGCTTCTCTTGTTGTGGAGCACGGGCTCTAGGCGCTCGAGCTTCAATAGTTGTGGCACGTGGGCTCAGTAGTTGTGGCTCACGGGCTCTGGGGCGCAGGCTCAGTAGTTGTGGCACACGGGCTCAGTTGCTCCGCGGCATGTGGGATCTTCCCGGACCAGGGCTCGAACCTGTGTTCCCTGCATTGGCAGACAGATTCTTAACCACTGCGCCACCAGGGAAGCCCAGAACGTGTTTTTTTTTTGTCCATTCTTCCAATCTCTGCCATTTAATTGGACAGTGTAGCCCATTTACGTTTAATATAATTAGTGATACTTCTGCCATTTTGCTATTTATTTTCTGTATTTTTTAGGTCTTTTTTGTTTCTTAGTTCCTCCATTTCTTTTGTGTTATATAGATGTTTTCTACTGTGCCATTTTAGTCCCCCCCCCCCCCCCCCGCCGCCTTAACTGTATGTGTTTGATTTATAATGATTTACTTTGGGTTAATCCACCTAATGTCAACAACTTTGCTTCTATATAGTTCCATCCTTGCATTCTATATGCTGTTTTTGTTACAATTTACATCTTTATGTGTTTTACATCCAACAAAATAAATTTCTAATTTTGCATTATGCAATTGTGTTTTAAATCAGATAGAGAAAAAGGGAGTTATAAACAAAAATGTGTTTATAACCCTGCCCTGCTTTTATTTAGAATGTTAGGCTAAGCCTAATATCTCATAAGGCTGCTGAAACAAGAGTGAAACATTTAACTAAACCTTTACTAAATGGTTGTATACTGAGGGGAAAAAAAAAGAAACCAGAAGAATAAGAACCAGACAGTTTAGTCTAATAATATACCTTCCTCTCTAGCCTCTGTCCCATTTTAGGACCTGGCATATATATATATTTTAATATTTATTTATTTATTTGGCTGCGTCGGATCTTTCATTGCAGCACATGGGCTCTTTGTTGTAGCACACGGGCTCTCTAGTTGTGGTGCGTGGGCTCTAGAGTGTGTTGGCTTAGTTGCCCCGCGGCATGTGGGATCTTAGTTCCTTGACTAGGGATTGAACCTGCGTTCCCTGCATTGGCAGGCAGATTCTTAACCACTGGACCACCAGGGAAGTCCCAGGACCTGGCATATTTTTATGTGCTAGGTACCATTTTAGCACCCATCCTTACCCCTACCTTCCTCAATGTCTAGGTCCCAAGAGAGAATGACTGAAGTAGAAATAGTTGTTTTACCAGCTTAAGATCAGATACTGGTTTCCTTTTAGAGGTCCTCTCCCCTTATCTGGATGATTGGCTTTGGGAATGATCACTTCCCTCACCACATTAAGGATGATACCATAACTATTTGCAGGAAGCTTTCCCGTTTCAGTAGAACATAGACTGTATCAGACAGTCTTTCTGTATAGTGACCCCTCCAGGACATCCATGTAGATTTGTCCAATAAACTAGTATTATAAAACTCAGAGTTGGCGTCACAGATTTGTGAGTTATTAGCATAGTGGTTTTAGTGTTTAGTTTCCATTAAAACAATGTAAATGGATAAAATGAAAAGAGTATGTTTTTAAAAGTGTCTGGAATGTAACTTGTTAATAAATGTGGAATTAGTTGCTGGGTAGATGGATGAATGAGTGAACGAATATTAACTGCTCCTTGTGAGGTAATTATTAATTTTACAGATCCTGTTTCATCTTGTTTGGGTTGAACTCTTATTCTGCCTTAGCTCTTTTTAGACCATTTGATTCTAAAGCTCTTTTGATACCCTTTTAAAGGGAGAATTATTATTAATGATTACAAGTTTACGTTTTTTGTAAAGTAAAATGATTTAAGAAAGAGATATACTAAGAATAGTTTTCAGCAAACTTGATTATGAATAATGAGTGAATCAGTGCCCCTTTTAAACTTTTTGTTGGTTTATCACTAATTACAGGAAAAAATCTCTTTATGTAAAGTGGAAATTATTTTTTAAGTTTTATGTCTTGGAGAGTGTAGGTTCATAAAACTTTGCATTACAGTCAAGTATTCTCAGGGCCTGTATATTGACATCTTATTATGTTGTTTTTATTAATATAATATTTATTTGAGGTAAAATGAAAAATAATTTTAATTTAACCTTACTGTATTTTGTCAACTTGATTAACTGCTTCTTTTAAGTTACTTGGTGTAGAATTCCTTTAATACTCACGTTTGGGAGTGGAATAGGTTTTAAGTGTTCCGTGATTAATCACTACCATATTGTATGGAGGATTACCTATTACTTCTAAAATTTAGGACCAGTTTATCAAATCATGTGTAATTGTGTATTGCATTATATTTATTGATGTTTGATAAATTTGGTTATTCTTTCTATGCTTTTGTGAGATAGGGTTCTATATTTTAGTTAAAATTTAAGGGTGAAAAATCTCCATGAGAAAACCAGCATAATTAAGACCTGAGCAATGGATTTGAGATCCATTCTTGAGACTCAGATTCTTTGCTATTCCTCAGTCCACCAGATCCCACCAGATTCCACCAGCTCAAGGCTTTAACCTAGAATTTACCATCTCCTTTTAGAATAGAAGGACTGATAAAATGTTATTGGATTTAAGAAATATCACTATACTGAAGATAATTACATGTTTAATATGAGAGATGCTTTTAGAATTGTCTCTTAAAGTGTTGTAGTGTTGTAAAGAAATCATTCCGATTATTAGATTTTTGAAGTGATGTGCATTTTATGTTTTGACATAGTTAGCTGAAAGTAAGATGGTTGGAGAATATGTAAACTGTAAAGAAAGCATCTTTTCTTCCCAGTATTGTGGTCAAATGCCTCTTTTTCTCAGAGGCAGAAATAGATTTTTTTTTTTTTTTTTTAAATCACTGGTTGTTTCTAGCGATGTCACAATTCTGTGAGCTGGTAACAAGGGTAATGTAGGGAGAGGCAGAGGCAGAGATCAGGGTAAAGGGGTATTTTTTTTTTTTAGAAAAGGTATAATCAGGTTTATTTAACACAGGTTAATGAACTGTGGATAGCTTATATGGGTCAGAGTTACAAAAAAGATTTTGGAGAAGAGAATAGATATTAAAAGGTATTTTCTAGATAGAAGGGGCCTAAAAAGGGAAGATTTGCTGTAGCGGTTTTGGGTTGAACCCTGGAAAGAATCAGACTTGAGGTTGTTCTTAAAAAAGGGTATTTTTCCCCCCCTCACCCCCCCTGCTTTTCACCTTTTTATGTGATTGAATAATATGTGGGGCCTGGCAACAAAGAAAAAATAACCTCATTGGATGACAGTGAATAATGAACTGACCCAGAGAAAGATGAAATACAGAGGCAACTGCAAAAGCCTTAAGCTGTTTTGTGCTGAAGACTTGTTAGGGAGAGAAATAATGTGGAAAGGCTGTGGTTATAGGATCATGGTCTTTGGAGGAGGGCTAATAGAAACAGCTACCTTTACTGAGTACCTGTCCTCCATATTCATACAGCATTATTCCCATTACAGATAAGAGAAGGGAGCCACAGAGGTAGGGTAGAAGGATTCAAATTCTAAACCCAAGGTTTCATCAGTGGTTTTCAAACTTTAATAAAGCAGCAGATCCATTTTTTTTCCCCCATAGGGAAATCTTATATGGAGCCCAGTATACTATATGGAAAAAGCCTAAACTGGTTGAATCAGGGTAAGAGCACCTGATTCAGCTTCTTTCTTTGGCCTTCTTTCCTCTTACTCTCATTTTCAGAAGCTCCGAGGCATCTCTGTAGAACTCTGGTTGGAAAATCATTACATTTCACCATACTACTTTCCTTCATCCCTTGGTGATAGTGGTTGAAAATTGCCAGAAAAATACCCTCTGATACCTGCTGTTTGGTGATAGTCTGGTACCCATTTCATGAAAAGGTTGTTAATAGTATTTACATGTAAACTTGTACTTATGTTTGTGTCTTAATCTGTTGGAGCTGCTATAACAAAATACCATAGACTGGGTGGCTTAAACAACAAACATTTTTCTCACAGTTCTGGAGGCCGGGAACACCAAGATAAAGATGCCACAGATCTGGTGTGTGGTGAGGGCACACTTCTGGTTCATAGTCTTCTCATTATAACCTCACGTGGTAGAAGTGTCAAGGGAGCTTGGAGCCTCTTTTCTAATGTCACTAATCCCATTTCTGAGGGCTCCACTCTTATGACCTAATCACCTCCAAAAGGCCCTACTTCCAGATACCATCACATTGGGGATTAGGTTTCAACATAAGAATTTTGGGGTTGCAGGGGGACACAGAAAAATTCAGTGTATAGCAGTTTGTAATCAACACTTTTTATCAAAAGTGTATTTTTAAGAGGTTAATTTTCTTTGTCTTGAAGGTTGTCGCAGCATTGCCTGAAGATATGAGACCAGGTTCTAACTTCTATGGTTTTCCATGGGAATTAGTGATATGTGCAACTATTGTTGGATTTTCTGCTATTCTCTTGTTTTTGTGGAGAAGTTTTCGATCGGTAAGTAACCAGTGCCCTATATACTAAGAGAATGTTCGTTCTGTCTTCATGTTGAACAAGTAATATGAGAAACATATCTTTTGTTTTAAGGAAACAGGTTATTGTTATGTGGGCTACTCATGTTAATGTGTGGTTATTGGAAACTGAATATGGATTTAGAGGAATTTTTTAAAGTGTAAAAATTAAAATAATTCTCTGTAGGAGTATTCCACACTAATACTAAAACCCTACCTCTATTTCTTTCCTTTTTTTTAAATTTTTATTGGAGTATAGTTGATTTACAATGTTGTGTAAGTTTGAGGTGTACAGCAAAGTCTACCTTTATTTCTTACTTGCTTATTATTTGGGGTCTGTGTTTATTTTTAACAGTATACTAAACATCTGTGAATATACCACCCAACCTGGAATCAAAGACATTGACTGTCACCTATATTTAGGTGATCCTCCCTCATTTCATCCCCCTGCCTCCCTGTACTAGAGGTAATCCTGTTCTGGATCCTGTGTTAATTATTCCCATGCCTTAAAAAAAATTTTTTTTTGGTCATATGTACACAGATCCTTCAGAAGTGTAGTAATTTTGCTTAGTCTCATGCCATATGTCATGTTTTGGAACTTTTTTACTCCATCCTATATTGCTAAGATTCATCCGTATTTTTGACCCATTTTGATTGTTTTAAGAATATACTACAATTAATTTATATATTTTATGGTCTTGGGCCTTTGAGTTGTTTCCAGGTTTTTTTCTATTACAAATAATGCTGCTGGGTAGTTTCTTATACTTGTCTCCTGTTGTATATTTGTAAGTTTCTCTTGGGAATATACTAAGTGTGAGATTACTGGGTTTTATAGTATATTGGAAGTTCTGCTTTTAAAACGTAATACCAAATTCTTTTCCAAATTGTCTGTACCAATTTATACTCACAACAGTAGTATATAAGAGGTCCTAGAGATCCATTTGATCTGTGTCATCTCCAACACTTGTTATTGTTGAAATTCTTTATTTTTGCCACTTGAATGGTATCTTAACCATGGTTCTGATTTGTATTCCTTGATCACTAGTGAGGTTGAAAACTCAGTAAATTTATTGGCCATATGTATTTTTTCTTCAGGGAAATATTTATGTCTTATACCCATTTTTCTTTTCAGTAGTTTGTTGTTTTCTTTTTTATTTGTAGGAGTTCTTTATATATTCTTGATGATATCCTTGTTGATTATCTATATTGCATATGTCCCAGTATGAAACATCTTTTCATTTTTCTTAAGGTGTTTTCTGATGAGTAGAAATTCTTAATTAAAACAGTTTTCTTTTAGCACAGAATTGCTTGATCCATCTTGAGTTGATTTTTTCTTTAGTGTGGGGTAAGGAGTTGGTGTAACTCCCCACTCCCCTTCCCCCGCAATATAACCTTTTTCCCAGCTTTGTTTATTGGATAGTCTCCCTTCTTCCCATTCATCTGCCATGCTACATATGAGAGTTCCACATACGTGTAGACTTTTTCTGTGCTCTTTATTCTCCTGATTATTATTGAAAGCAGATACTTGTGTATCATTCTGTATCCATCCATTATTAGGTCAAGCTTGCTAATTGACTAATTTGTGGTGTTCATGTATTGCATATCCTTGCTCTTTTTTTGTTGTTGTTTCCTTCATCTTTCAAGAGTGAAGAGAAGTTGGCTGAATTCCACTGTCATGATGGATTTATCAGTTACTTTCTGTAGTTTTGTCAATTCTTGCTTTACATATTTTGAGGATATTTTGTTAGGTGGATACATGTTTAGAATTGCTATATCTCTTCTTGGTGGATTGAATCTTTTATCAATATCTAGTGACCCTCTATAACTCTTGCGATGCTTTTGTCTTAAAGTCTCTTTTCTGATGTTAGTATAGCCAGGCCAATTTTCTTTTTGGTAATATTTCATGTGTCTTTTTCCATCCTTATATTTTCCAGTCTTTCTGTGGTCTTTTACTTAATGTATGTCCTGTATGAATTTCTTTTTTTATTTTGTTGGAGTATAGTTGATTTACAATGTATTAGTTTCAGGTGTACAGCAAAGTAATTCAGTTCTGTATGAATTTCTTTTATATAATCTGGAAATCTCTGTTTTTTCACTGAGTTTAGTATATCTACATATATTATGATTATTGATTACTGATGTATTTGGACCAGTTTCTTCTAGCATACTTTATTAATTTGTTCCACTTTTAATGTTTCTTTTCTACATTTGTAAGTAAATCTTCCTTCTGAGAAAACAGAAACCTTATTTTTAGCATACTCTCTCACATCCCTTGGTCTCTTTCACTTTCCAACCCCCTTTCATATTGGTATAATCTAGAATTTTAGTTCTAAAAATATTTCCTTTTCCATTTCTTTGTTTTTTACTTTCTCCTCCACCCCTTCTCCAGTCCTCAAGACAACAACAAATATTACCAAGATATTTGATCACCCGTAATTGACATACCTCTTTCAGGGACTCCTGAATTTAATTCTTCCCATATTTGAATACTTCTTTCTAGATTGTTTTCAGTGTTGGTCTTTGTGTGGCAAACCTTTTGTACGCTTGAGGATGTTTGAATTAAGTCTTCACGCTGAAATGGTAATTTGTTTGATATAAGCATTCTGCATCCAAAGTTCTATCCTTTTACTTCCTTGTCTTTTTACATCTAATGTTACTTGTTGAAAGGCCTAGTGTCAATGTGATTCTTATTCATTTGTAAGTGATCTGTTCTCTGTGGAGGCTTTTAATTTGATACCCTTATTTCAATGTAATGTGTTCAGGTTTGATTTTTTTTTATTTCTTTAAATTCTCTTGAATATTTAAATATGAAATCTTTTATCTTTTTTAATTCTGGGAAGTTCCTTCTGCATTTTACATTTTTTTTTTCCTCTTTGGGACTATTATTTTTTTTAAGATGTTGGCTCTTCTACTTCTCACTTCCCTCTTAACTCTTTTTTCCTTTTTTTTTTTAATGGTTTACTATTACCTTTTGAGATAGTTTCTGAATCTGATGTTTCAGTTCACTAATTGTTCCTCATCTATACCTACTATATTGTACCTTGACTTCTTTAAAAACTTTATTTATTTTATTTTTATTTTATTTTTGGCTGCCTTGGGTCTTCATTGCTGCACGCGGGCTTTCTCTAGTTGTGGTGAGCAGGGGTGACTCTTCGCTTTGGTACGCGGGCTTCTCATTGCGGTGGCCTTTCCTGCTGTGGAGCACAGGCTGTAGGCACGCAGGCCTCAGCAGTTGTGGCTCGTGGGCTCAGTAGTTGTGGCTCATGGGCTCCAGAGTGCAGGCTCAGCAGCCATGGCACACGGGCCTAGTTGCTCCGCGGCATGTGGGATCTTCCCAGACCAGGGCTCGAACCCGTGTCCTCTGCATTGGCAGACAGATTCCTAACCACTGCACCACCAGGGAAGCCCTGTACCTTGACTTTTTAATCTTGTTTTATTTAATTTTATTCCTATATATCTTCTGTAGATCATTTAAGTCCCCACTGTTTTCTCTACTTAGATTACCTTAGTCCTAAACGTGATCCCCTTATAAATGGAATTTTTCCTTCATTGTTTGAGAGAGAGGTTAAAGAAGAAAAATTTTTTTACTTTATAGTCAGCAGATCCATGGCCGCACGGTAACATTTTTCAAACTGTGTTATTTTGGATATTTACTAGGGGAGATGATATAGGGGCTTCCTTAAGTAGTTTGTTTTAGGGTCAAATATGTTTGAGGAGCAGTGGGCTAAATGAAATGAAACAGATATCTTTAAGGTAGACTTATTTCAGAGCCTTAAATATGCTAATACACAGTGTGACTCTTCAGTAGGAGGACTTTCATATGTATTTTTCTCATTGGAAATAGAACACTTTTTGGCGAACTTACATTTATACTAAGGCAATAACAAACATTTTGTTTTTAAGTTGGCAGTAGAAGTTAAATAAATTATATGTGCTTGAATGTGTGTGTGTTTTAATGTAATTTTTGTTAAAAATTTGTTTCAGGTTAGAAGCCGGCTTTATGTGGGTAAGCTCTTTTTTCTATTTTAGATCTCATCATTGTTGTTTACAATTAAATCAACTTAAAAACATGATAGTATTAACTCTGTTTTTAGGAAGAGAGAAAAAGCTTGCTGCAGAACTTTCTACACTGATCGAAGAAAAATGTAAACTACTTGAAAAATTTAGTGTTGTTCAAAAGGAGGTAAGATGTTTTTGAAAATGTTGACATTCATGTTATAATCAGAAGACTTGATACTTTTCAATGCAGCTACTTCTGTGTAAGTTGAAGATCACTCATACTTTGTTTGCAAAGTGTGAGACTTCAGTAGCTTTCATATTACCAGTCTAAATTTTAACCACTGTGGTAGGTGCATAGTGATGTCTCATTGTGGTTTCAGTTTTCATTTCCCTGACTAATGAGGTTAATCACCTTTTCATGATTACTGGCCATTTAGATATCCTTTTTGTCATGTTGCTTAGTTTTTTTTTTCTCACATTTTAAAAAGTATGCTTATCTCTCTTTTTGCTTTTGATATGTAGGATTTTTTCCTATATTTTGGATACAAGTCCTTTGTCAGATATATGTATTGCAAATATCTTCTTCCACTCTGTGGTTTGCCTTTTTATTTCAAATGGTGTCTTGGTAAGCGTAAGTTCTTAATTGTAACGTAGTCTAATTTTTCAGTCTTTTCTTTATGATGACTGTTATTTGTTTCCTACTTAAATTTTTTTTTGTGTACTCAAGAGTATGAAGATATTCTTCTGTGTTATCTTTTAGAAACTTAATTTTTTTACTCATTTAGTCTTTGCATTAGTTTGCTAGGACTGCCGTAACACAATACCACAGACTGGGTGACTTACATAGAAATTAATTTTTTTCACAGTTTTGGAGGCTAGAGGTCCAGGATCAAGGTGTTGGCAGGTTTGGTTTCTTCTGAGGCTTATCATTTTGACATAACTGGTCATCTTCTTGCCCTGTCCTCACATTGTCTTTTCTCTGTTCAGGTGCATGTTTCTGATGTCTCTCAGTGTGTCCAAATTTCCTCTTCTTGTAACGGCACCAGTAAGATGGATTAGGGCCTATCTTAATCCAAGGGGCTCATTTTAACTTAACAACCTTTTTTAAAAAAAATTTTTATTTATTTTTGGCTGTGTTGGGTCTTTGTTGCTACCCGCGGGTTTTCTCTAGTTGCGGCAAGCAGGGGCTGCTCTTCGTTGCAGTGCGCTGGCTTCTCATTGCGGTGGCTTCTTTTGTTGCGGAGCACGGGCTCTAGGTGCGTGGGCTTCAGTAGTTGCAGCATGTGGGCTCAGTAGTTGTGGCTCGTGGGCTCTAGAGCGCAGGCTCAGTGGTTGTGGCACACGGGCTTAGTTGCTCTGTGGCATGTGGGAATCTTCCCGGACCAGGGCTTGAACCCGTGTCCAGACGGATTCTTAACCACTGCGCCTCCGGGGAAGTCCTAACTTAATGACCTTTAAAGGGCTTGTCTCCAAATACAGTCACGTTTTGAGGTATTGGGGCTTCAACATATACATTCTGAGGGGAAACAGTTCAGCCCTAAATTAATCAGTCTTTAATCCATCTGGAATTGAATCTGTGATGGTGTGATTGGTGGTTAGTATTCAGTGTTTTTCATGTGGGTATTGAGTTTACCAGTACCATTTATTAAAAGACCATCTTTTCCTTTTCTGTAGTGTCGTAGTCTTAAGTCATGTGACTGTATATATCTGAGTCTGTTTCTATAATATTTTCTATTCTGTTGGTCTGTTTTTTAAAAAAAATATATCCTTTCACCAATACCATGCTTTTTATTTTTTTTAATTAAAAAATTTTTTTTAAACATCTTTATTGGAATATCATGCTTTTTAAAGTCTACCTAGCACATCTTGGTATCTGACGGTATAAACCTCCAGGTTTGTTTTTCAAGATTGTCTTGGCCATCTTGGCACTTTGTCTTTTTGTGTAAATTTTAAATCACTTCATCAGTTTACACATGCACACATACACATAGCCTCTTAGGAATTTGGGATTGCATTGAATATACAGATTAATTTGGAGAGAATTTACCTTTTTACAGTGTTGAGTGTTTATCCGTGGGCTGTGGTATATCCCTCTATTTATGTCTTTAAAATTCTCTCAGTATTGTTCATACATTTTTGTGTTGAGGTCTTGTACATCTTTTCTTAGATTTATTCCCCAGTATCTGATGATTTTTGAAACTATTATAAATAGTATAGTTTTTTTAACAGGTTTTTTGGGGTATGATTCACATACTATACTGTTTATTTAAAGTGTACAAATGAATGGCTTTTAGTATATTCACAGAGTTGTATGTCCACCACAAAATATTTTCAAACATATTTTTTACACCCCAAAAAACCCCTGTACCTCTTAGCTGTCACCCTTCACCCAATCTCCCCTACTCGTAAGCCCTAGACAGCTTATCTACTTTCTGTTTCTATAAACTTGCCTACTCTAGATTTCATTTTACATAAATGGAATGATACAACATGTGCTTCCTTGTGACTAGCTTTTTAAACCCAGCATAATGTTTTCAGATTCACCCATGTTGTACTATGTATCAATACTTAATATCTTTTTTTGCCAAATAATATTCCCTACCACAATTGATATATCCATTTTTCAGGTGGTGGACATTTGGGTTATTGTACTTTCTGGCTGTTATAAATGATGCTGTTGTGGACATTCTTGTACAAGTTTTTGTGTGGATAGATGTTTTAAATTCTTTGAGGTATATACCTAGGAGTAGAATTGCTGGATCTATATTTAACTTTTTTTTTTTTTTTAGAAAGGTAATTTTAAATTTTATTTATTTATTTATTTATTTATTTATTTTTGGCTGTGTTGGGTCTTCGTTTCTGTGCGAGGGCTTTCTCTAGTTGCGGCGAGCGGGGGCCACTCTTCATCGCGGTGCGCGGGCCTCTCACTATCGCGGCCTCTCTTGTTGCGGAGCACAGGCTCCAGACGCGCAGGCTAAGTAGTTGTGGCTCACGGGCCCAGTTGCTCTGCGGCATGTGGGATCTTCCCAGACCAGGGCTCGAACCCGTGTCCCCTGCATTGGCAGGCGGATTCTCAACCACTGCACCACCAGGGAAGCCCTATATTTAACTTTTTGAAGAACTGCCAGATTGTGTTTCACAGTGGCTGTGCTAGTTTATATTTCCACCAGCAGTTTGTGAATGTTGCATTTTCTCCACATCTTTCCCAACACTTGTTTTTTTTTGGCCATGCCATGCAGCATGCGGGACCTTAGTTCCCCAACCAGGGATCGAACCTGTGCCCCCTGCAGTGGAAGCATGGAGTCCTAACCACTGGACCCCCCGGGAATTCCCTCCCAACACTTGTTATTATGTCTTTTTGATTATAGCCATCCTAGTTGATGTGAAGTGTTGTCTCAATGAGGTGTTTTTTAATTTAATTTAATTTTATTTTATTGAAGTATAGTGGGTCCACAGTGTTGTGTCAGTGAGGTTTTAATTTGTGTTTCCCTGATAGCTAGTGATGAACATCTTTTCATTTGCTTATTGGCATTTATATATTTTCTTTGGAGAAATGTCTACTCAGTTCCTTTGCCTATTTTTATTTTTAATTTTTAAAAATTAATTAATTAATTAATTTATGTTTGGCTGCGTTGGGTCTTTGTTGTTGCACACAGGCTTTCTGTAGTTGCGGTGCACGGGGGCTACTCTTTGTTGTGGTGTGCAGGCTTCTCATTGCGGTGGCTTCTCTTTGTTGCAGAGTGCAGGCTCTAGGCGCGCGGGCTTCAGTAGTTGTGGCATGCGGCCTCCGTAGTTGTGGCTTGCGGGCTCTAGAGTGCAGGCTCAGTATTTGTGGCACATGGGCTTAGTTGCTCCGTGGCATGTGGGATCTTCCCAGCCCAGAGCTTGAACCCGTCTCCGCTGCATTGGCAGGTGGATTCTTAACCACTGTGCCACCAGGGAAGCCCCCTTTGCCTACTTTTTTTTTTTTTTTTTTTACTTTTTAAGAAATTAATTTATTTGAGTTGAGATATTTTTGAGGCCTACTTTTAAATTGGGTTATTTGTCTTTGTTATTGAGTTCTAACTTTATATATTATAGATGTGAGCCCCTTATCAGATATGTAATTTGCAAATATTTTCTGTTATTCTGTGGCATGTTCTCCTCACTTTCTTCGTGGTATCTTTGAAGCATAGAACTTTTTAATTTTGGTGATGCTCAGTTTATCTATTTTTTCTTTTGTTGGTTATGCTTTTGGTGTCATTTCTAAGAAACTATTGCTTAAAACAAGATCACAAAGATTTACATCTGTGTTTCCTTCTAAAAGTTTTATGCGATTAGCTCTTATGTTTAGATCTTTGATGTATTTTGAATTAATTTTTGTATATTGTGTTAGATAGGGGTCCAACTTTATTTTTGGCATGTGGATATCCAGTTGTCTTAGCACTGTTTGTTGACATGACTAATCTTTACCCATTGAATTGTTGTGGCATCCTTGTTGAAAATCAATTGACCATAATTGTGAGGGTGCATTTCTGGGCTCTCAGTTGTATTTCATTGATTTATATGTCTATCCTTAATGCCAGTTTCACACTGTCTTGATTCGTGTAGCTTTACAGTAAGGTTTGAAATTGGGAAGTTTAAGTCCTCCAACTTTTCAAGATCATTCTGAGCCTTTTGCATTTTCTATGACTTTTAGGATCAGCTTGCAATTTCTGCAGATAAATTAGCTGGGATTTTGATAGGGCTTATGTTGAATCAGTAGATCAATTTGGGGTTATTGCCATCTTAACAATATTAAGTCTTCTGATCCATGAATGCGGATGCCTTTCCATTTATTTAGGTCTTCTTTATTTCTGTAATATTTTGTAGTTTGCAGAGTATTAGGTTTACACTTCTTTTGCTAAATTTATTTCTAAGTATTTTATTCTTTTTGATGTTATTGCAAATGGAATTTTAAAAAAAATTTATCTTTTATTTGCTCATTGCTGGTATAGTGTTTATTCTCTTGTTATTTTCTAAACATTTATGGGACCTTTAGAGAGGTCTGCTCTTTTATTTCTGACATTAGGTTGATTGTCCTTCTTTCTCTCTTTGTCACCTTATCCTTGACAGTGGTTTATCAACTTTTTTAGTGTTTCCAAAGAACAACCTTTTGGCTCAGTTGATTCTTTTTACTTTATTTGCTTTCTAATTCATTACTATCTTTATTACTTCATTTTAAACTTTTCTTCGGTTTACTTGCTTTTCTTTTTTTATCACTTCTTGGGATGGATACTAAAATCATTGAGTTTTTAGCCTTCTTTTATAATTTCTGCATTAAAGTTATAATTTACTTGGCAAGTTTGGCTTTTATTAAAGCATCTTGTTAGTTTTGATATGTCATGGTTTCCTGATCATTCAGTGTAAAATATTTTAAAAATTTTATTGTGATATTTTCTTTGAAACATTGGTTATTTGTTAGGTTATTTATTAATTTCCTAACATATGGGGATTTCCCAATAGTTTATTTGTTATTAAGTTTCAGCCTAATTCTACCTAATTATGTTTAATTCAGAGAATATCCTTTGTATGATTTCGCTCCTTTATTTGTTGATACTTAATCTCTGGCTTTGCATAAGATTGATTTTGGTAAATGTTTCATATACAGTATAAATACATACATATTATTATCCTTGTGTCAACACCATACCATTTTATTTACTAGTTTATTGGTATATAAATATAAAAATTGTCACTTGTTAATTTTTTATTCATATCGTCTATTGGTTTTTGAAAGAAATATGTTAAAATTTCCCATTAAGATTGTAGATTCATTTTTCTCTTTTTTAGTTTTGTTATTTTTATGTATATTGAGGCTATGTTAGATGCATATAGATTTAAAATTATTTATTTTCTTAGTTAGATTGACCGTTTTATCATTATGAATACTCCTATTTTATTTGTAGTAATTCTTTTTTTTTTAAATTTTTATTGGAGTATATTTGATTTATTACAATGTAGTATTAGTTTCAGGTGTACACTAGAGTGAATCAGTTATACATATACATATATCCACTTTTTTTTAGATTCTTTTCCCATATAGGCCATTACAGAGTATTGAGTAGAGTTCCCTGGGCTATCCAGCAGGTTCGTACTACTTATCTATTTTATATATAGTAGTGTGTATATGTCAACCCCAGTCTCCAATTTATCCCTCCTTCTCCTTATTCCCTGGTAACCAAGTTTGTTTTCTACATCTGTGACTCTACTTCTGTTTTTTAAATAAGTTCATTTGTACCCCTTTTTTACGATTCCACACATAAGCAATATCATATGATATTTGTCTTTCTGTGTCTGACTTACTTCACTCAGTATGACAATCTCTAGGTCCATCCATGTTGCTGCAAATGGCATTATTTCATTCTTTTTAATGGCTGAGTAATATTCCATTGTATATATGTACCACATCTTCTTTATCCATTCCTCTGTTGATGGACATTTAGGTTACTTCCATGTCCTGGCTATTGTATTGTAAATAGTGCTGCAGTGAACATTAGGGTGCATGTATCTTTTCGAATTATGGTTTTCTCCAGGTACATGCCTAGGAGTAAGATTGCTGGGTCATTTTGTAGTTCTATTTTTGGTTATTTATTTATTTATTTATTTATTTATTTATGGCTGTGTTGGGTCTTCGTTTCTGTGCGAGGGCTTTCTCTAGTTGCGGCAAGTGGGGGCCACTCTTCATCGTGGTGCGCGGGCCTCTCATTATCGCGGCCTCTCTTGTTGCGGAGCACAGGCTTCAGACGCGCAGGCTCAGTAATTGTGGCTCACGGGCCTAGTTGCTCCGCGGCATGTGGGATCTTCCCAGACCAGGGCTCGAACCCGTGTCCCCTGCATTGGCAGGCAGATTCTCAACCACTGTGCCACCAGGGAAGCCCTATTTTTAGTTTTTTAAAGAACCTCCAGTCTGTTCTCCATAGTGGCTATACCAGTTTATATTCCCACCAACAGTGCAGGAGGGTTCCCTTTTCTCCACACCCTCTCCAGCATTTATTGTTTGTAGATTTTTTGATGGTGGCCATTCTGACCGGTGTGAGGTGATACCTCATTGTAGTTTTGATTTGCATTTCTCTGATAATGAGTGATGTTGAGAATCTTTTCATGTGCTTTTTGGCCATCTGTATGTTTTTTTGGAGAAATGTCTATTTAGCTCTTCTGCCCATTTTTTGATTGGGTTATTTGTTTTTTTTTGATAATTGAACTACATGAGCTGTTTGTGTATTTTGGAGATTAATCCCTTGTTGGTTGCTTCATTTGCAGATATTTTCTCCCATTCTGAAGGTTGTCTTTTTGTTTTGTATTTGTAGTAATTGACTTTGTCTGATATACAGTGTAACAATCCCAATTTTCACTTGGTGAACATTTGCGTGGTAGACCTTTTCCCATTATTTTACTTTCAACCTTATTATATACTTTTGTTTAAGCTGTCTCTTTTCGAAACAGCATACAGATGGGTTTTGCTTTTTTTAATCAATCTAAAAAAATCTTTTCAATTAATTAGATTATTTAGTTCATTTGCATTTAATGTAATTTCTAATTTATTAGGGGTCAAATCTACCATCTTAACTGTTTATTTTCTATTTGACCCACCTGTCCCATGTGGCTTTTTCTCTTCTCTTGTTTTCTTCTGCATTGAAATAGTCATTTATTAGTTCAATATTTTCTACATCAATGCATTTGTTAGTTATAGATTTTATTTTTTTAATAGTTACCTTAGAGATTACAACATGTATCCTTAATTTATTAAATTCTAATATAAATTTGTGCTGTTGCTACTTACTGGATAATGCAAAGATCTTAGAATGCTTTAATTCCACTTGCCCCCTTTTATCTAAGTGCTGTTGCACTATATATATATATATATATATATATATATATATATATGTATGTATTTTTTTCTTATTTTTAATTTATTTTATTTATTTTTATTTTTGGCTGCATTGGGTCTTTGTTGCTGCACGCGGGCTTTCTCTGGTTTTGGCAAGTGGGGGCTACTCTTTGTTGCGGTGCATGGGCTTCTCATTGTGGTGGCTTCTCTTGTTGTGGAGCATGGGCTGTAGGCGCACGGGCTTCAGTAGTTGTGGCTTGCGGGCTGTAGAGCGCAGGCTCAGTAGTTGTGGCGCACGGGCTTAGTGGCTCCGTGGCATGTGGGATCTTCCCGGATCAGGGCTCAAACCCATTTCCCCTGCATTGGCAAGCAGATTCTTAACCACTGCGCCACCAGGGAAGCCCTGTTGCACTATATTTTGACTTTATATTTATATAAACCTCCAAATCATTTTATTATTCTTTGAAACAGTCAAGATTCGTTTTGATTTATCCACACATTTATTTCCATTGTTCTTTATTCTTTCTTTCCTTTCCACCTTCTATCTGGGATGATTTTCCTTCCTCCTGAAGGATAGAGAAACTTCCTGGTCTTTTCTTTTCTGGAATATACTGTTGATAAATTCTGTTAGTTTTTGTTTGTCTGATAATGTCTTTATTTCTCCATTTTGTATAATGCTCTTTATAGAAGTCTGAGTTGGCAGTTATTTTCCTTAAGCACTTTGGACATCTCATTTTACTGATTTTTTTCCTTAGCATGTTGTTTGTGGGTCAAAGTCAGCTATAAGTTTTATTGTAATTTGGTGATCTTGTTTTGTATTTTTTCTCTTTCAATTTTAAAAATTGAGGTATAATTTTCATATAATAAAATGGACATTCTTAAATATGCAGTTCTGTGAATTTTGACAGGTATATTCACCCGTGAAGCTACCACTCCCATCAATACATAAAACATTTCTATCACCCTTATATTTCCCTTGTGCTCATTTTCACTCAGTCCCCTACCCTTGCCAGCAACCACTGTTTTTATTTCTATCACCATAAATTAGTTTTTGTCTGTTTCAGAGTTTGTATAAATGAAATCATACTCTTTTGTGTCTGCCTTTTTTCAGTTAGCATTGTATTTTTGAGATTCACTATGTTGTTGCATATATTAGTAGTTTTTTTTTTAACTTGAAAGTAAATTTGCATTACATCAACATCACAATTTTTTTAATCCATTTACCACTTAATATGGTTATTTCTAGCTTTTGGCTATTATGAATAAAGTTGCTATGATCATTCTATCTTTTTGTGTGTGGGGGGGGTATATGTTTTCATTTCTCTTTTGTAAATATCTAGTATTAGAATTGGTAGGTCATAGGGCAGGTATTGTATAACTTTATAAGAAACTGTCTGGCTACTTTTATGATTTTCTCTTTATCTTTGATTTTCAGCAGTGTTACTAGTTGTCTAGATGTGGTTTCTTCTATTTATCATCCCTGGGCTTCATGATGTTCTAGAATCTGTGGCTTAATGTCTTTCATTAGTTTTGTAGCACTCTTGATCATAACCTTTTCAAATATTGTTTTTGCTTTTTTTTTCTTCTCTTCCTGTAATTTTAAATACTTGTATTTTAGCTTTTTACTATATCCCATGTATCTCTTATGTTCTATTCTGGGTTTCTTATCTCTTTGTTCACACTTCAGTCTAGATGTTTTCTTCTAATCTAGCTTCCATTTTACTAATTGTCTTCATCTGTGTCTAATCATTTTTTAAACCATCTTAATTTCATTTATTTCCTTTTTCAGTTCTAAAGTTTGTGTGGCTCTTTTTGTAGTTCTTTTTTTCTGGTTTAATTATTTTGGTTCCTCTTACATATCAAGCTTACTTATGTTAATGTCTGAAGGAGAACTGTATTACCTGAATCCTCCAAGAGTCTGCTCTCTTGCTCATTTTTTTCTCTTGGTTGTCAGTCATATCTTGTTTTCTTGAATGCCAGATTATTCCATGTTGAGTATCAGTAATAGTATAACAAAAATTATAGTGGTAAATTTGAAACTGTGGGCAATGTTATCTTTCTGCAGTGAGGATTTACTGTTGCTTCTCATGGAATTAGTGGGTCATAGGGCAGGTGTAGTTTGGAATAAAATTTATGGCCCTTTTACTTAGAGTGTTGCTTTCTTTCAGTATGAAGGCTTAGAGTCATCTTTAAAGGATGCCAGCTTTGAGAAGGAGTCAACAGAAGCACAAAGTTTGGAGGTAAAAACAAATATTATAATTATAAAAGTTAGGGGAAAGGTTCTTAGTAAATAACATAAATTTCGAAAGTCATGTATCTTCTCAGAACTCACATTTCAAAGGAAATGTGAAAGAGCATCTCTAGATGTTAAAACTTAAGAAGTTAAATATAGGAAATAGAATATTAGTAAGTAGCATAAGGTATTTTAAAAATTTGAGCTCTTGTTGATAACTTGTTTTGAGTGAAGCATATTCAGTTCAATGTAATCTAGAGCTATATAGAAACTCTTTATTCTTCATTCCTGGGAAGTGTATTAAGGTAACCATTTCTTTTTTGACTCAGTTTGCTCTAGGAAGGAAAAATAAGATTTATTTTCATAAATTTAGGAATAGTTGGCAATGAAAAATTATGTAAGTTCAGGCAGTACTTGCCTTTACCTCATACCAATGTATTAGGAGCTGACTAGAATTAGACCAAAGATTTATGTTATACACAGTGGTGTGCTGGTAAATGTTTTAACAACTGACTCTTTAAAAAGCAGGAGCCTTTATTTGTAGCATTTGCTGGGTTCTGTTGTGTAAATATTCCCACCTTGACCAATTTCAAGGTACCAACATGATGCCACTGAATGTGGACTTTGGAAGAGATATAGAGTCAGCTCTCCTGAGTGAGGTATGATTTAGGTAATAGTAAGGAAGGAAACTGTGATAATTTGTCATTTAGCTAAGCTACGACAGATTAGGGTAAGTAATAGCAATTTCTTTAGAGATAGAAATGTTGTAAAAAGCATACTAATATTAAAGTAGAAAACAATGGACTTTGTACCTTTGTTGTACGAGTTCAGTCAGTTCAGCTTGGCAGTTCTCAATCACTGATGTCTGTAATCATCAGAAAGCATATGTATCATGAATCAGAATTTCCTAGTAGAGTCCAAAGGAAATTATAAATTGAATTCCAAATGACATTAATTTCTTAACCTTTTCTTTCTTCATCTGTTACCTATTAATATTCTTAAGAACTTGTTGAAATTGTTGTATTTTATTTGTTGACCCTCTGTTTTAACTGCTGTTATGGTAGTAATTTATTAGATTGATTAAAAGGGAATTTTATAAGGAATTTAGCATGCTGACAAAAGAGCAAAAACTGGAGAGCAAAAATATTTACTCAAGCTTTGTGATGTTGTGGATAAAATAAAACACACCAATTTATTCTCAGGCATTGAATTTATGTAATCTGGCCGTAAAATTAGCTAAATTTTTACTTTATAATGAATATTTTGGAAGTTTTCCTCTAATTTTAGTAATTTTTTTAAACATAGAGTGTTTATATTCAAGATTGGTAAACATAGTTGAATATAAACTATAATGTGATACAATTACAAAAATTGATGTTTGAATCTATAGATAAAATCAAAACAGTAGAGTAATTTTGATTCTACTCAGAGAATTCATATAATCAGATAGTCAAATTTGGGGAAATATATATATGCATATATATATTTATGTAAATGAGTTTTTTAACCAGTATGATATAGTATGTACTTGTGCTACTTTTATTTTGGCCCGCATTAAATTCTTTGATTCTTTTGGTTTTTTTTAACAAGTTTGTTGAAGGATCACAAATATCAGAGGTATGTTTATTACAGTATTTAAAATCCAATTGGAATAATCCAACAACTAATCATTTTAAATTAAAAAGGTCACAGAAAGTATGTCTTAATTCAGTGTAGAATATTATCTTGATTGTTTTTTGAATTTATTTTTTATTTTATATATTTATATTAAATTTGGTTTTTTTCTTATTGTTTCTTTTACAATGCTTTAGAGCAGAAGTTGGCAAATTACACTCTGAGCTCTCCATCTTTTATTGTAAATAAAATTTTATTGAAACACAGCCATGCTCATTCATTTACATATAGTCTTTGCTTTCTCACTACATATGCATATCACTTGAATAGCTGGGACAGAAACTGTGTGGCCTTCAAGCCTAAAATATTTACTTTCTGTCTCTTTATAGAAAAAATTTGCTGATACCTGCTAGTATGGCTGTTATTTCAGTGTTATAAAAATGAACAAATATATAAACTAGACTTATTTAACTTATAGTGTATGTATTTGATTACACTCACCTGATTTATCTTGACCAAAAATTCCCATGTCAGTCTTATAAAGTTGGCTTCCTCTTTTAGGCAGTCTGTGAAAAGCTGACTAGGTCCACATCTGAACTTGAGGATGAAATACTCATTCTAGAAAAAGAGTTAAAAGAAGAGAAATCTAAACATTCGGAACAAGACGAATTGGTAAGACTTTTGTGTTTGAGGAGACTGTAGGAAAAAGAAAGTTATTGAGTTTAAAAAAAATGATATGATATTGGTTAAAGTATTACATGCACTGTAAAAAAAAAAAAAAAAAAAAAGAAATCCAAAGAATACAGAAGGCTGTGAAGTGGAGAATAAAAATTTCCAGATCCACTAGCTCTTTTCATTTGTTAGAGGTTACCATTATTATGTTACATTTCTTTCATATTCTTATAGAAATTTTCTATTTGCACTATGGAAGTAGCTCACACAAATAATTTAAGTTGAAAAATCAAATACATAGTGGATTTTAAAAAATTACTCAAAACGTGTATTAAGAACTTTAACTTTCCTTTATTTGTCTTTCTATTTTAAAATCTGTCTTAAGGATGATCTTGATGTGTGTGAGATTATTTAGTAAGATATGATGCTAGTGGACTTCTTTTGAGCCTATATAACTTAAGTGTTACGAAATAGTAAAGATGAGTTGAAATACTGTTATGTAACTTTTGTATGAAATCCCTTTAAGCATATGGCTGAGAATGTTTCTTAATTTGAACCCTCACTTTTGGAGCAAAAGTGTTAGGTTGATAATATACTTACTATATATGGCATCTTGGAAACTGGAGGAGTTTAGTATATACTTGTTTATTGATTTATACTGCCTTTATAGATGGTGGATATTTCAAAAAAGATACAGTCCCTAGAAGATGAATCAAAGTCCCTCAAATCACAAGTATCTGAAGTAAGTTGAATTACTTTAATAGCTCTGTTGCTTTTGAAAGTCACTTACATTTTACTATTACTTTTATAATTAAAGAATAAGGCATAATAATAGAATTCAGATGTATTTTAAAAATACAGGGTATCTGAGGAAAGTTCATTTTTTTCATTGGACAGTATTTATTGAGCCATTGCTATATACTGGTCACTGTTGAAGGTGATTGGCACTTAATATTAGTAGACAAAATAGAAAGGCTCTTGTGGATTTTAAATTCTGGTAAGAGAGACAGACAGTAGAAAGTTAACAGAATTTGCCGCATAGTACATAGAAGGTTACAAGAGGTTAAATCATTTGTCCAAGGTCATGTGGCAAGTTAGTGGCAGAGCAACTAGACCTTGAGTGACTAGACCTTGAGTCTAGGCCAGCCTTTTTTTCTGCTACAGCATGCTGCCTCTCCTATTAATATTGGCACGTTTTTGACTTTAATTCCGTGTTTCAGGGAGTGTGTGTAAAAAAGAGCTATTGTATTAAACTAATTCTTGTAATCTCAATATGTTATATTTTACTTAGGCCAAAACAACCTTCAAAATATTTCAGATGAATGAAGAAAGACTTAAGGTAGCTATAAAAGAGGCATTGAGTGAAAATTCTCAACTTCAGGAAAGCCAGAAACAGGTTTGTACTGTAAAGGGGGGACTCCAGCTTGTGAGTATGTAATTATAAACGTTCTGGGCATAGTCATGACTGACCCATGCTAGGGGCAAAAGTAGGCTCTTTCTGGAGACCACAAGAGCAGGACAATCTCCTGTGTATCCTATGGTGTCTCTTTTATATAGGATACAGAGGTCTGTATTCCTGGAACCCTCTTCCCCCAGGAGTGAAAGTAAGCCCGGGCACTCAGCATTTTAATAATAATAATAACAAATAGCATTTAGCACAAATATTCAAAGCCAGACTGAAGGAGGGCAGAGAATACCATGAGAGTTATTGCAACTGTGTGTCTGGGCCCTGAAGACAGAAGCAGTTGTTGTGGCAGATCTAATGAGGATTTAACTTTTACCTTCTTTCTCCGCACATATGTAGACACTGCCACATACCCAAATATATTTCCTCTCCAACTGTTCTCCCGATACAGTTATAATTTTTCAGTGGGAAAATTTTTTAATGATTACATTATTTATGATTTTCTAAATATTACAGCTGAGACACATGGTGTGTTCTGATTACATATTCCGTTTCGCTCAACATTTTATTTGCCCTAGAGTTAATAATTGTCTTGTTTCTTTTATACCTATCTGTAATTCATCTGTAGTTCAATCATATATATCTCTTTTAGAGATTATGTAAATATTTATGTGTTCAAATGCTTTGGTTAATCTCTTAATTTCATTTTTTCCTTGAAGCAGTCCTTCCTGGGGTCTTCCATCCTCCTGGTCCAGTAGGAACTTGTTCTCTAGGTCTGTTAGACTTCTGCTGTTCTGAGATTTCACTTCACCCCCATCCTTTCCCTTGTCTTTCTTCTGTGTTGGATCTTTTATTTCCTGTGTCCTACCTGTGCTTTTATGTGGTAAACTCCCTTGATTAGCTTCCTGAGAAAAGGTATAGGAGGTAACTTTTAAAAAACTTTCATGACTTAGAATGTCTTCTTCTTTCATACTGTTAACATTTTGGTTGGGTATCTTCTGGGTTGAAATTTTTTTTCTTGATATTTTGACATAATTGCTCTGTTGTCTTCATTTTCCAGTATTACTTTTGAGAAGTCAAATGCTATTTGGATTACTGAACCTTTTTTGTGACCTACTCTTTTCCCCGGTGGAAAATTTTAATATCTTTCATTGTTTCCAGTTCTCCAAAATTTCATGATGCTGTGCCTTAGTGTGGGTCTTTTTCTATACATTTGTTGGATACTCTCAGTCTGGAAACTTGCTCTTGATTCAGTTCTGGGAAATTTACTTAAATTATTTCATACTTTTTGGGGTGTATTTTGTATGATATATGAAATTATTGAAAATGTCTTGGTTTCTTTGTGTCTGTGGAACTTTCATTCACTTATTCTCTGATATTTTTCACTTGTAAGAGTTCTTTGTTTTGCTTATGCCTTTTTCTGGTTTCATGGATGCAGTGTCTTACTTTGCTGAGGATATTACTTGGTTTTTTTCTCTTTTTTGACATGTTTTTCCCTGAGTTGCCTTGTTTCCTTTGAGCTCCTTTATTTTCTGTTTTAGTCTATGTCTTTTATCTAAGAGTTTCTTTTTTCAGGTATTTAATGGTTCTTGGGTGTCTGCTCATTTAATAGTGAAGCTCTCCAAATCTAATTGGAAGCCCTGTGTGTGTTTTTCATGGACCTCTCCATAGGGTAATCTGGCTAGGGTATTTCATTGGAGGATCCCCGATTGTTGGTATTCAAAGACCATTTTCCACAGGGATGACTCCTCCATAGTTCCCATTTGGGAGGTATAAGCCTGTTTGCCAACAGTGAGGTAAGCAGCTTAGTGAGGTAAGGAGGGCTGGTATCTCACTATTCATTTCATTAAGTCAACTTTCGCTTAATGCTTTTATGTTTTCAGCTTGTTACTCACACCTTTACCTGGGTCAGGTGTCCCAGAGTTTCAGATTCTAGCTCTCCAGAGAATAACCTTCCAGGTTCTTGCCAGATGTGTGTGTATGTGTGTGAGTGTGCCTGTGCACGTGCATGTGTGCATGCATGTGAAAGACACTGGTGTGTGGGGGGGAGAGGGATGGATTGAGAATTAGAGTGTGTTGTGTATATGTGTGTGGGGAGAACATAGGGGATTTTCTAACTGCTTTTCATACAGACTTTTGGGCAGTCCTCCTCTTTTCATTCCACATGTACCGTAGTACTTGTGCCTCCAAATCACAAGCCATTCTGGGTTGTATCAAGTCAACCTGCTTTTAGGGTCTCCCATCTTCTGCCTTAGATTTCAATTCTGTCTGGTGTTTTACCGTGCTTCCATCTCTTTCCACTTTCCACTTCTAGAATTATCTTTTTCCTCATCACGTTTTCTCTTTTTCCTTGTGGGTTTATGCTTTTTTCCCTTAAACCTCTTTACTGTCATCTTAGTAGATTTCAGGAGAAAGTGGTGGTACACCCTGTGTTAATTTTGCTATGTTATCAATATAATCAAAAGTGACCTTTTAAAAAAAAAAAAAAAGTGACCTTTTGTACCTTGAAAAAAAAATTTCACCTAGATTGTCTTACTCTTTATAGCTGCTTTCATCTAATTCCTTTTTAATCACCAGAGTTCTTGAAATAAACTATTCTGTATTCACTGATTCCATGTTCTAACACATTCCTTCTTTAACCTTATAAGACTGCATGCTGTGTATACAGTCTCTTTAGTAAATCACTAGAGACCAGCCAATCACCAAATCCAAGTTTCATTCTTCAATTCTTAGTTATTTTTAATCTGTCAGCGTTGTCTTATTCTATTATACATGCATGGAGAAGAATTGGTTTTTCTTGTGCTAGGGAATATGCTGATGAAGCCTTAGTTTTTCAGAGAAACCCAGTAATTACTATTTGATAGAATAGAGTTTTTTTTTTTTAACATTTTAATGTTGCTATCCATTTATTTATTTATTTATTTATTCATTCATTTATTTATTTATTTTAGAGATAACATACATATTTTATTTTATTTATTTATTTATTTATTTATTTTTGGCTCTGTTGGGTCTTCGTTTCTGTGCGAGGGCTTTCTCTAGTTGTGGCAAGCGGGGGCCACTCTTCATCGCGGTGCGTGGACCTCTCACTATCGCGGCCTCTAGTGTTGCGGAGCACAGGCTCCAGACGCGCAGGCTCAGTAATTGTGGCTCACTGGCCCAGTTGCCCTGCGGCATGTGGGATCTTCCCAGACCTGGGCTCGAAGCTGTGTCCCCTGCATTGGCAGGCAGATTCTCAACCACTGCACCACCAGGGAAGCCCCAAAATAGAGTTTTAAAGACTAAATAAAATTGGCCTTTTTTTTTTTTTTCATATATATATATATATGGGCTGATTCTTTTGTAAATTGCTTGCTGATTGTATTTTTGGGGGGGGGCGCCTATTTTTCTTAATGACTTCTAAGAGCTCTTTGCATGTTAAGGTTATTAACCCTTTGGTATATATAAGAATTTCGTTCTTGTTACTTGCTTGTTTTTAAATTTTATTTTTGTTTTTTTTTGATTTGCAAAGCTTTTAAGCACTATGTTGTTAAGTTTATCTTTTATAACGATCTTTATCTTTTATTCATGTTGAGAAAGTCTTTCCTGTAAAAGTATATACAGTAAAAGATTATTTGTGCAGAATTTGATCTGTTCTAGATTAATGGTATTTCTGAAGATTAGTTAACCACAGAATGGCACATGATTAAAAAAAATAAATTTTAATACAAGTAAGGTATGGCATGTTATATGGGATATAAGGAATGGTAAGGAATGGCCAAATCTAACAAATATGTTTGTCTCAGAAAGCTTTTTATTTGATATAAGTTTATTATGTAAATCAGTTGAAGAATGTTTAAGTGTCTGTTATTTTGCTTTACCCCTGTTTTGAAAGTTCTTTGAAAACAGGAGCCCTTCCTTCCTTCCCTCTTTCCTTCCTTCCCTTCTTTCCTCATTCCATTCCTCCTTTCCTTCCTCTCTCCTCCCCCCCCCCCTTTCTCTCTCCCTTCTCAGTAACACATTGTGTTGTATGTTTATCAGTGGTACACCTAGGTATATAAATAAGTGCATCTACACCTACGTATGATAAGATAATATGAGGTACTTTTCCTTTTTGTGCGGTTCTATTAATGATACACCTTAGATATATAAATAAGTGTACCTACACATAAGTATGATGAGATAATATGAGTTGCTTTTCTTTTTATTTGGGGTTTGAATTTTAGCTTTTACAAGAAGCTGAAGAATGGAGAGAACAAGTGAATGAACTTAATAAACAGAAAATAACATTCGAAGACTCCAAAGTACATGTGGAACAAGTTCTATGTGATAAAGAAAATCAGATTAAGGTAAATGACCCTGCTGGTTTAGTGACTGAGTTAAGCTAGAATTTTATACTAATTTCTGAAATTAGAAAATTTTTGTTTTTAGCAGCTTTTATTTTGATAATTTATTTGGCCAAATTTGAGGAAGTGTACTTTTGGGCATACATTCCAATTTGTACTGGGGTTGTTATCCTTGCTGCCTAATGTTCCTTGAAGACTTGTAGATTTGTAGTATATATACATCTATATTCCCTGTGTCCTTTTTTCTTCTCTCCTCTGTATTTTAGCTTAGGTATTTAATGAAGAAAGACAAAGGATATTGGATTTTACCTTTTATCTTAAGATTGCCATCTTTTTTTGTTGATAAGAAGAGGTTGGAAAGAATTTTATAAACTGGACAAATGAAGTTATGTGTATTGGCTGAATGTCTTTAATACTAGATTAACAGATATATGTACTTTTACAGAGAGGAATACTTTAAGTAAATCTAATTGAAATTTGACTCCAATAGGAATAAAATAGTTGATATTACTATTCGGATTTGTTGATTTTTTTTTCCTACGCCCCGTCTCTCCCTCCTACCACTTTTTCCTGCCTACCCTTTTATTTATTTATTTATTTATTTATTAACATCTTTATTGGAGTACAGTTGCTTTACAATGGTGTGTTAGTTTCTGCTTTATAAGTGAATCAGCTATACATATACATATATCCCCATATCTCCTTCCTCTTGCATCTCCCTCCCATCCTCCCTATCCCACCCCTCTAGGTGGTCACAAAGCACCGAGCTGATCTCCCTGTGCCTACCCTTTTAAATCTTATACTTTCAAGCTGCAAACAGATACTCAAGTGTAAATACTAAGTAATAAGCTGTATAATTAACATTCTGTAATCTGCCCAGTGAAGTGGATGTTTTCATCTTGAAAGCTATACATTTATGCTATTTACGTTGCTACTAAGGATGTTTTTAATATTCCATCTTTAGGATTTGTATTCATAATTTGGCATATTGTTTTATTTTTTTTCCCCTAAACTTACTCTGCTAAAGAACTTGGGACTCTTCCTAACAGAACAAGAATGAGATGCTAATCTCAAGCTCTACTCAATGTTGTAGGCCATGATATTTGTGCCTGGAACTCAAGAGGGAGGAGATCGAAGGGTGGAAATTGTAGAGCAGGATGGGTTTTTTTAGGTGGGTCCTTCCACAGAAATACATGGGACAGTCTATTTTATTCTCTATGGTGTAAGAAAATCTTCCTTTATTTAAGAAAATTCAAAAAAGTACTGTTGGAAAACCTCTAATGTTCCAATTCAGATTCTCTTTTATAATTTCCTTTTCATTATGTCAGTTGAGCTCCTCAGCTAGTTGTTTACTTGAATAAATTGAATCTGCGAAATCTGTGATTTTTTTTCATATATCACGTACCTCACTTGAGGATTTGTTTGACTTCACACAAAATTGACTCTCATATTAATGACCACTCTTACTATGGCAAGTGAGAAACATCACGTAAGAGATGTTTTGTTACTTTATAGTCATGTGATACTTTTAGCAAAAATGGGCCATTATCAAGTATTGTATTTGATTTAGGAATAACCAGTTTTGATTTTTAACTTGCAGAGTTCAATAGTAAATAAATGTTAGTTTTTGAGAGTGTTTACATATTTTATGCCAGGTGGAGAATAAGAGCTCCTGTACCGTCATCTATGTGGATTGATTTTTAGACTACAACTATGCATTCAGAAGTTGTAAAGCTGTTAGCATAAAGTATTACCCTCTCTCTTTTTTTCCCCCTTTGCTAAATGTCAAGTCTCTGACTGAGCGCTTACAAAAGATGAAAGACTGGGCTGCTGTGCTTGGAGAAGACATAACAGATGATGATAACTTGGAATTGGAAATGAAGAGTGATTCAGGGAATGGTGCGCACTTAGGTATTAAGTTATGACTTACCCTCTTTTACCGAAAACGATGACTGGCTCTTGTATTTCCTTTTAGTTCCCCATGTGCACCATGTTCTTTATATACTTGTGTAATATTCTGTCTCTCTCACTGTCCCTTATGGTTGTTTTGGCTGGGATAGCACCTTTTCAGTAAATCTTTTTTCAGCCCCTCAGACAGACCTTCAGTCTTCTTCCTCTCTGTTCTTTTTATATGTTGTACATTACAGCACTTTTCACATTGCATCATAATCATTTCCATGCCTGTTTTTCCCTGTACTGTAAGCTGATCAAATGGATGGGTGAGCAGTTTGAAAAACGAGTGTTATATAAATGAATGCCTCAGGATACCTTTTTTTTAGATGGTTCAGATGTTTACAGTACTTGAATCTTGGCCATCCCAAATTCTTATTGCCATTGCTGGTTGCAGTCTGGAAACTCAGCAAAAGTTAGGTTCACTATAGCCACTTAGTGTATTTTCAAACCAATTCCTTTGACTTAAAAAAAGAACATCTTGTTTTGACATAATTATAGACTCACAGAAAGTTGTAAAAGCAGTACAGAGAAGTCTCATGTATCTTCATCCAGTTTCCCCCAATGATAGTTCTTCTGACTTTTGTGCCCTTTCTCTTTTCTCTCCCTCCATCCCCCGTATAATTAACGAATATTAAGGAGAAGGTGTGATTTTTTTAAAAGATTTTCTTTGATGATGGCATTAATGTGTTGGAAGAAAAGTACATTTCAAAGCAAATACGTATAGTTCTGTTTATACTTTTTCACTTCTGCTTTACCTTGTAAGAAATAATTCTTTTTCTAATGAGAAAACTCATGCTTTTTTAATGTTATTTTAATTTGGAGTATAATTCCACTCATATTTTGTATGCTGAAGGATTCTAAGAATAATTGAGACTGTGGGCTGGATTTAGGTGAATACCAAATCCCTGTTATAACTCTGTTCTTGGAGTTAGTGGTGAAGAACCTTGTTAGATGATACTATGGTACTTCCAGTGCTTTTTTAGTTTAGCTTCCTGGGAGCAGGTTCGAGGCTGTTTTGCCAGATATTAAATTCTTTATTGTAGCAAGAAGAGGGATTATAAGGCTCTAGTTGAGTGAACTAATAAAATCATTTGAATGTCTGTTGTGGCATTGCACTGTTTTCTCAATTTATTATTTTGTTTTTGTTTTTCACTATAGATAATCAACCAAAAGGAGCTTTGAAGAAACTGATTCATGCTGCTAAGGTTTGCATTACTACAAAAATATAAAGAATATAGAGAAAGAAATAAACATCCATATGTCCTAGTAACTGTTTTAAAAGTCCATTTTATAGTTACCATGAAGTGATAGAATTTTTAGAAGTGATCAGAATTTTCTTCAATTGCTTTTTTCTTTTTTATAGTAACTGTTGTTATTATAAAATTAATATTGTTAATTTTTAGAATTTATCATAAAATTTTTCAAGGTGTACACTCATTTCTTTGGATAAGGAATATATTAAGAATGTTTACTATATATTCTCCCATACTTCCCTCTTTGTGCATTCTTCATCCTCTGGTCTCAGTATTTTCTGATCCCCTATTGCCTAATATCTTATTTTGAGAAGTAGGTATTAGATTCATTTTCTTGTGGTTTATCCCTAACCTTTTTCATCCTAGTAGTGGTATCCTGATCTTTATTGATCTATGTGAAGTCTTGGTAATGTAATTTGAAGGTTGCTTTAATCAAAACTTATGTGCTGGGACTTCCCTGGCGGTCCAGTCATTAAGACGCCAAAGCTTCCACTGCAGGGGGAAAAAAACCCCCAAAAAGACAAAAAACGAAAAAAAAATCTTACATGCTGAAAGCAAATAGCCACTATTCAAGCATCTGTCACTGATCTTCTCTGTTCCTGTTTGGGGATTTACAACTATTGATGACTTTGCTAACTTTCCAGGATGGAAGCTACATTGTTGGTTTGTGTAGTCTAGGCAATAATTTCATCAGAGTGTAAAAGAGCTTCAAGGGATTGGGATGGTGTATTGAAATTTTTTTGTTTTTTTGGTATAATTGATTAATGTTGCTTTTCTTCCTTCTCCTTCTCCCATTCTTTGAAGTTAAGAGCTTCTTTAAAAACCCTAGAAGGAGAAAGAAACCAAATTTACACTCAATTATCGGAAGTTGATAAAACAAAAGAAGAGCTTACAGGTAGGTAATCTACATACTTATAAAGTTTTTCTAAATAAATACATCTTATAGAGAATGGTACATTAATTGAATCAATTATGGGGAGATACAATTTGATTTTTTTTTTACTTCTACTTTTGTCGGTTATCTGTGAAAAGTTAGTCATGAGGTTTTATTGTTGGTAAAGCCATATCATTTTCTCCATATTTATATAAAATTAATGGCATTATTTAAAAAAACATGTAAAACTGTACTTACCTTTGAATTTCAGTGTCATATGTGTGGTATGGTTTTAGTTGTTAAAAAGTAGCAAATTAAAAATGTTAATAGAGGGGTGGAATAGGGAGGGTGGAAGGGAGATGCAAGAGGGAGGGGATATGGTGATATATGTGTACGTATAGCTGATTCACTTTGTTATACGGTAGAAACTAACAACATTGTAAAGCAATTATACTCCAATAAAGATGTTAAAAAAAAATCTTTGTTAACTGCAAAATTGATTTTTAGTAGTGGTACTACTGTATTTTACAGATCTTTTTACAGAATAGTTTTTTCCTTTAATGTACATGCATACTATATTAGCACATACAGGAATGATGTTAGACCTGTAGAACTGAAGTTTTTTTTTATTGAAAAGATTTTAATTTATTTTAGCTGATAGTGTTTTTTCCCTAAAGTAAGCAAATGCAGTTAGTTATGTTTGAAATTTTTTAAAGTTGATATAAGTAACATTCCATTTTGTAAAAAAAAAAAAAAAAAATTCACCGTAACTGTTAGCATAAAAAAATAATGGAAGGACATTCTCAAATGTCAACCATGATTCTCTTTGAATATGGGACAGATTTCTATTTTCTTTGTACTTATCTGTATTTTCAAAAATTTCTAAAATAAGTGAACTGTATTTATAATAAGACACTTTTTGAAAAGGTTGAACCACCAGAGATACAGATTATTTAAAAAATTATCATTGCCCTATTCACACGATACTGGTAGTTGGATTATTTTTGGATTTTGAAAAATATTAATATTAACTTAAAAATAAAGTTTTGCTGTATGTAAAGCATAGTGCTAAAAGCCATGGGAGATTTACAGGAGGAAAAGATATGGAGCCTGCTTTCAAGGAAGCCATATTTTAGTACATTAACAGGCTCTCAGTGAGGAACTGTAGTAAGTGCTAGAATAACAAGGAATTTGCTCACCAGTTACCGCATCACTTAATAAAATTTCTTGGCAAATTATTATTTTCTAAAAGTAGTATTTGGAGACTTTGTATGCTTCTTCCAAATCTTTCTTTTTTTTAATGGGTCATGAAAGATAAATCTCTATAATTGATCTTCTATTCATAACAGGAAAGTTCTCTTCTAAACTGTTTCTCCTCTCATCTTGCCTTTTTGGGTAATCATTTACAGTCCTCTTTTAAGATGCAGAGGATTTGAAACAAAATAGTTAAGGTAGAAGTACAAAAATATAATGAAGATTTAACTGTTGGTTTAATTTTTTTTAAAAAAAATAGGGATGATCCAATTTTAATAGAGATAATATCCAACATTAATGTCAGTTAAATGACTTAACAATGACTTGTTAAGAATTGTTCAGACTTAACAGTGGCAGTGGCTTAAAGCGTAGGTCAACAGACTTTTTAACTGATATAGATTTAAAAATTTCTGTGGAAAGACAGATGTGGACAATTTCCTGCACATTTAATCATTAATGTTAAGGTATTTACTTAAACTAACATTTTGGTGTGTATCTTTAATTAATAGATGTTTTAGAATAATTATATACTATTACATGTAATTAATAAAATTTTAATGCTTGTTAGTATGATTTTGAAACTGCCCTCTTTAGTCAGAGTGTTTTGCCTTGTTTTAAGATATATGGTATAGTGGTGATTCATACACATTTTTGGGGAGATATCACCTCAGTCTTAGAGGAGATGAATTACGTTATGTTGGAAGAGCAATAAGGTTTTAAAAACAGTGGTTGCACTAATTATAAAATACTCATAATTAATTAGAATTGTTAATTTTAGTTCCATAGATAATTCTTTTAGGTTGAAACAAAGCTAAAGTTGGTATTTTTCTTTCCAGTCTTGATATGGTTTAAGCTAGCAAGACTTTGGAGCATTTGTTATCAGAAGATCCAAATTTCTGGCTTGATTTATAACACATATCAAAATTTTGGCTTAAAAAGAGGCTGGGTTGAAGTTAAGTATTAATGGATAAAGTTTTTACTAGATAAAAAACATGCATTATTCATCATGTGGAAGTAGTTTCATGGAAAATATTGAACTAAAATATTTGCCTTCAAAACCCTCATCACCAAAACTTTGAGAATTTTAGTGGCTTTTGTCTCCTAGACTGAAAATTAGATGCTAGAATTAGAATATTGAAGGTTTCAGGAAATTTTTTTTAAAGGAAATCTTTAAATAATTAAAAAATTTATAATAATTTATATAGCTCTTTAAAATGTTAAAAGGTGTTTAGGTGAACAAAATACCTTATAGATTTTCTGTTGCAAAGAATTTAGTTTATTAATTACTTTTGGTAATTTTTATTTTTATGAAATGTTACTGTGCAACTCAGAATATTTGCTCCTTTAATTGTGATTTAAAAACTTTTTCTGTAGAGTGTATTAAAAATCTCCAGACTGAACAAGCATCTTTACAGTCAGAAAATACACAGTTTGAAAGTGACACTCAAAAACTTCAGCAGAAACTTAAAGTAATCACTGAACTGTATCAAGAAAATGAAATGACACTTCACAGGTAATAAAAATTATGTTGGTAACTCCACTGAGTGGGAAGTAAAGTAGCTTAAAAATGTTGCATATGCAGCTTATGTGATTATTCACAGTTCTCAATTTATGACTGGGTTGCTTTTCATCAATTTATTTTTAAGAAAGTTATTTGATTTTGACACATTTTTCTTCAAGGAAGAAAATATAAATGATAGTAGACTTTCCAGGCTGCTTCACAAAATCCTCTTTAACTTCTAATAAATAGTCAGCAAATTATTGCTAATTAAACTTACCAATATTGCAAGCTAGGTCTGGGAATCTGGGTGGACATCTTACTAATTGAACTATCCATTAATTCCATCTCGGATATATATAAAACTGATTCCTCTCCCCTGTGTAAATTGCTGCAGCCCAAGTGTTCCTTGTCTCAGTAAAAGGCAATGTCATTTGCTGAATTGTTCAGGGCAGCTGCTTAAGCCATCCTTGCCTTCTCTCTTTCATTCAGTCAATTGTCAGATTCTGTCAGCTTTCCTATGTCTTGAATCTGACCACTTTCCACCACCTCCCACACTACTATTCTGATCCCAGCCATCATCTGTTAGTACCTGGTTTATCGCAGTAGCCTCATGAGTGGTCTCCATCTTTCCACTCTTAACTTCCTGCATGTGTTTTCAGTAGCATAGCCCTCTAAAACATAAATTATGGGTATTGTCACTCTCTTGCTTGGAAATTCCAAGTGCCTGCACATCACACTCAGAATTTAATCCACAGCTTTTATCATGGCCTCCAAGACCCTCTAAGATCTGGCCTGTGGCTACCTCTTTAATTTTAGCTTATTCATTTTCTTTTTCCCTCACTATCTTCCAGCCATGCTGGCCTTTTTGATGATCTTTAGCATGCCAAGCACATCTGTAGCTCAGGGCCTTTTGCACTTGTTCCTTCTGCCTGGAGTGGTTATTCCCCTGTGCAAGGTTCAGTCCTTCATTTTATTTGAGTCTAGGTTCAAATGTTACCTCAAAGAATCTTTCCCTGGCTACTGTAACTAAAATAATACCTGCCTCTTCCTATCCCCTTATCTTTTTTTTTTTTTTTTTTTTTTTTTTTTTTAATAAATTTACTTATTTATTTATTTATTATTTTTAGCTGTGTTGGGTCTTCGTTTCTGCGCGAGGGCCTTCTCCAGTTGCGGCGAGCGGGGGCCACTCCCCATCGCAGTGCGCGGGCCTCTCACCATCGCGGCCCCCCCCGCTGCGGAGCACAGGCTCCAGACACGCAGGCCCAGCAGCTGTGGCTCACGGGCCCAGCTGCTCCGCGGCATGTGGGATCCTCCCAGACCAGGGCCCGAACCCGTGCCCCCTGCATTGGCAGGCAGACTCCCAACCACTGCGCCACCAGGGAAGCCCCCCCTTATCTTGTATCTTGCTTTATTTTTCTTCATTGTCCTCTGATGATTATCTTTTTTTTTTTTTACGTCTTCCCCACATTAAATGTAAACTCCATGAGATAATTACTTCATTCTCTTCTCTTCTGTATTCCCAGTGCCTGAAACTATGCACATGGTAGTTATTCAATAAGTATTTGTTGAATATATGAATAAATATGTTTAGTGCTTTTATATATTGTAGTGAAAGATTGTGTGTGTGTGTGTGTATGCTGATGCTTGAATGCATAGATGCACAGAAGACCCTTGAGATACCTATCTGGAGACACCAGATTTTCAAATACCACTATATCACATGATTTTCATCATTAAAGGAAATAAAATATCTGGAGACACCAGATTTCCAAATAACACTATATCACATGTTTTTTTTTGCCATTAAAGGAAATAAAATGTAACAGACTTTCAAGCCTCTTTATAACTTAATGGAAGTTTTTACAGTTGATCCTCATTGTTTGTAGATTCTGTATTTGTAAATTCACCTACTTGTGAAAATTTATTTGTAACCCAAAATCAATATTTGTGGGACTTCCCTGGTGGCACAGCGGTTAAGAATCCTCCTGCCAGTGCAGGGGACACAGGTTTGAGGCCTGGGCCGGGAAAATCCCACATGCCGCGGAGCAACTATGCCCGTGCGTCACAACTACTGAGCCTGCACTCTAGAGCCCGCGAGCCACAACTGCTGAGCCCATGTGCTGCAACTAGTGAAGCCTGCGCGCCTAGAGCCCATGCTCTGCAACAGGAGAAGCCACCGCAATGAGAAGCCTGCGCACCGCAGCAAAAGAGTAGCCCCCGCTCGCCGCAACTAGAGAAAGCCCACGCGCAGCAATGAAGACCCAGCACAGCCAAAAATAAATAAATGTATATAAAAAAATCTTTAAAAAAAAAATCAATACTTGCAAAGCTTTAGTGGTCATTTGCAGACTTGCACAGAAAGGCGGAAAATTTGAATTGCCCAGTGTGCATGTTCCCAGTTGAGGTCGAACAAGAACTCTGCCTTCTTGTTTCAGCTCTCATTCTGTAAACAAGTGTTCTTTATTTAGGGCCACATCTTAATTTTTTTTTTTTTTTGGTGATTTAGCTGTTTAAAATAGCCCCCAAGTGTAGTACTGAAGTGCTGTCTAGCGTTGCTAAGTGCAGGAAGGCAGCAGTGCGCCTTCTAGAGAAAATACATGTGCAGATAAGCTTTGTTCAGGCATGAGTTATAATGCTGTGGGCCATGAGTTCCTTGTTATGAATAAGCAATATATATTAAATAAGGTGTCTTTAACCAGAAACACATACAACAGGGTTATGTATTAATGATAAAAATGCTGTGATCAGAGCTCATAGGAATCTACCCCTGTATTTCCCCTAGGAGCAGTATTTGCTAATTTAGGATTTGTGGTGACTTTGTAGACCGTAACTAGCGGGAATAATGAGATTCTATTGTATGTGTTCGGAAACTGGTAGAGAATATTAAAACTTCACTGACATCAGGATGCTAGGTGATTTGTTAGGCTCTTTGACTACCAAGCTGTGTACTTCAATCATGCTTTGGATTTAATTCAGAATTTAAAACCTTTCTATTCATCATGGACTTCTGGGCCACTTGGGAGTGCTCCAGGCATAAAAGAGACATAAACTTGACTAAATGGAAGAGCTACCATGAGGGTAGCCTCATGCTTTCTGTCAGTAAACCTAGGAATGAGTCCTTCTTTTTAGGTTAGGATGAAAGATACTGTGAGTAAACTTTGGACATAACAGTTAGGGACTATTTGAGGTGAAAGGAATACTTTTGGGTGTATCTTTTGAGCAAAAAAATATATGTTTGATTATAGAAATTTATTGAGTAATGTTTAAACTTTCAAAGAAAAAAGGTGTTCTCTGTAGATACTCAAAGCAAGAATGGGAAGCTGAGCAGAAATCCTAGCTGTATGTGTGTTGTTCACATTGCGATTTCATTCATTAGTTGGAAATGTTTTCAGTTCTCAATTTCCATCGTTAATGAGCCCACCCAAATTCAAGAGGAGGGTTCATAGACTTTACCTCTCAACTGGAGGGGTGTCAAAGAATTTCTGGCCATTTTTAATCATGCAGTCTATACAGTAAGAACACACCTCTCTCCCACCTCCAAGCCCACTACACTTTCATGCTTTTCCTAAGGAGATGACTTTTATTTTCTTATAACACCTGTGAAACGATTGACTTGGGGAGTGCTTCCTAAGCAACAGGTAATGTAGTGTGTGGAATATAAAACACTTATTGTTGACATGTAGAATTTCTTCAGTGGTTTGTCATGTTCTTCCCCAAAGCTCATGAAAAAGGTGAGGCATCCACAGGTAGGACTCCAAATGTGTTTTCCTGTGGCCTTCAACAAGTATATCTTGAGGGACCAGTGTTATTAATGATACCATGTGAAACAACATGGGTAATGTAGTATAATGGAGTCACTAACTGCTGACTGTATGCCTTGGTCTAGTTATTTAGTTTCTCTGGGCTTCATTTTTCTTTTTGTAAACAGTACCCTTCTTGTAGAGCTATTGTGATAATTAAATAATATATAGAGAGGTGAAAGAAGAGTTTCTGGCACATACTCAAGGGCACATTAAATTAGCTATTATTGTTAAGTAGAAGTAGTAAGTTGGACTACTATTACTAAATTTTATTTACTTTGGGTTCATTTGTGTGTGTGTGTGTGTGTGTGTGCATGTGTGTTGTGTCCTGGCCTGGAAACCCAATCACTATTTTAACAACTAACAACCAATTTAAAAATTATTGAAACATAGTTCATTAGTTGGTGACTTCTTGTCTAATAAATGTAATACTTCTTTATACTAGAAAGCTTGGTAACTAATATAGAGTCATAATATTTTTTATTAATATTTACCTTTGATAATCTTATTTCTGTGATAGATTCTTATGGAAAACTCTTGAAACTTCTATATTACTAGTACTGTATTAGACAAGGTGCTTTACAATTTGAGTTTATAATATTAAATTCCACACTCAGGTACATTTTTTTTTTCTTGCATGTGATGTTTTTACTGGTATTTGCAGATTGCTTTATGGGAAGCAGTAATTGATTATTGATTATTTTATGACATATAGTAAAAGAAATAAAACACTTTTTGTTTTAAGGAAGTTAACAGCAGAGGAAAACTACCGGTTAGAGAAAGAGGAGAAACTTTCCAAAGCAGATGAAAAGATCAGCCATGCAGCTGAAGAGCTGGAGACCTATAGGTATTGAATATATTTTACCCCTTTCTTTTGAGGTGGGAAGGGTATCCAAAAGCCCAATACCAGAAAAAATAATAAAGCAACCAAAAAAAACCCCACATATTTTTGTTTCATTATTTTTCAGTTAGATGTCTTGCTATTATGCGATTATACAGAAAATATAAAAAGGAAAAGTTTTTCTTTCAGTGTGTGCGATTTTAAATCTCTCACATTAGTTGGATTTGAATATGAGCGATCCTATTTTATGTTAATGTTAAGAACTTTATGAATGTGATTAATTTTAAGGTCTTTCCTCTTTGGTTCACATGGGGAAGAATGTATATAATGTTAATCAATTTGAGAAATATGCCACCAAAAGGAGAGTAAGCCTTAATTAAAGTTATGAAGAAGTGTTTATAAGACCATAAGTCTAGTTTTTACCTTAGCTCAATCCTCACTGAGCTAAGGTAAAATAATATAATAAAAACCCAGAGAAAATAAGTGGCAAGATTCAGCAGTATTCCAAATAGTTGTGATACTTCATTTTACATTGGGAAGAGTAAGCTTGAATTTTATCCAAAAGAAGGAATTGTCTTTTTAGTCTTATAAAGGTAATAAATAACAATTTATTTCTTACAGATCATTAATTTCCTAGAGTTCTATTAAGATTATATGAAGTCTGAATAAATCTCCCAATACTATGCTTCTTAAAAATAAAAATGAGCCAGTATACCATCTAAATCTTTTCATGATCTTGATTTAGGTAAACCCAAGTAGTAGTACTCCTAAAGCTTAATTAATATTGAAATTATATCAGGAAAAAATATACTTTAGAACCTCGTAAAGATGATTAACATGTGGAGTTCTAGAGTTACATGAAACAAAGCATTCTAGGTGTTTTAATTAATATTTTCAGTAGGGATAGTGTGTTCTATCATTTCTTAGTATATGTTAATAGTAGAATGATTATTTGTTCTTTATAGAAAGCGAGCCAAAGATCTAGAAGAAGAATTGGAGAGAACCATTCATTCTTATCAAGGACAGGTATGTGTGTGTGTGTGTGTGTGTGTGTGTGTGTGTGTGTGTGTGTGTGTGTGTGACTTAAAACAGTTGTGATTTGTTTGAATTGGTATCTGTTTTGATGCAGGAGTATAGTTACTCTCTTGAGGTTTTGCACATGGCTGTGGAACATTTCTAGGGAGGCAGAGATTCTGAAACAAGAGATATTGTTTAAAGTTGCCATGTGAACTGCTGCTGATTTGGGAATTTGGATTGCATAAATAAATAAACATCTATCAGCACTGGGGGCTTATATTTAGTCTGGCTAGTTGTCTCTTAATTGGCACCTCCTATTGTAATTGATAATTGTGTAAAACAGAAATGTTACTAGACAAAAATTTTAGTTGTCTTTACATTCAGTTTTTGTTTAAAAGTATAATAGAGTAGATCATATGTATATGAAAATTTGCTTTAAAATGTTACTTGCTGACTTTTAGAGATGCTTGAGTTATTTTTGAGTTTATGAGTTGCGTACTAAATCATAGTGGTAAGTGTGAATGTTTTTTACTGAAAACAATAGTTATCAGTACTATTTTAATGACTTTCTTTTTCAGATTATGTCTCATGAGAAAAAAGCACATGATAATTGGGTAAGTATTAAATTTTCTTAGGCTTTTTCATCAAATTGTTCTTTTTCCTAACTTAAATGAGCAGTGTAAAAAGTACACTTTTAAAACTGAGAAAAAAGGTGGTGTTTAAAGAAATCAGTTTCTTTTAATTTCACCAGTAGTGAAATTGTGTTCCTTATGAACATACTTTGTTATGATAAAGTTATTCACAAAATCTGACCTTTCCTTCTCTGCTTTCAGCACATTGCTTCTTTGCAAGGAGCTTATACTCTTTGGGGGAGGTGAGGTAGTGTTCATGGACTTGTTTCAGGCGCTGTATTGTCAACTAATTACTTGTGGACAAATTACTTAAAATTCTCTGGGCCTGTTTACTCATCTGTAAAACAATGGGACTGTACTAAGTAATAATCTAGAGCCCCTCCTAATTCTAAAAGTTATACAATTCAGGTATCTGATTCTCATTGTTGAATTACTTGTTACACATTAAGAAAAAGACCATCATGAGAAATGACATGTCAGTGCTCGGGAGGAACTGTATGAGGAAGTGATAAGCATGTAGATTTTGACTGATGATCAGGATGATCCCTCTAAAATGAAGAACTATTGTTAATAGCTGGCCTTTGGAAGACTTGTCCCTTGCAGTGTTCAAGGGGAAGCAGTTTGCACAGTGGGTGAATATGGGGTCTGGAGTCAACCTGTCTTGGTTGATATTCTGACTCTATCACCTACCACCAGTTTCCTTACCTAAAGACAGAGATATCGTTAGTCCCTATTTCATAGAGTTATTGTGATGGTTAAATAAGATAATTCTGTTAGCCAGGTACCTGACATATAGTAAGCACTCAGTAGATATTAACTGTTAAATTATCACTGTTGTTATACTGAAGCTTGGAAGGTATTTTTTTTTTAGGCATGGATGTTTCTTGGAATGGAGATTTCAACTTAGAGTGAGAGATTATATGTGTTGAATGTTAAGGTCCTTCCCAATTTTGAGATTTTTGTATGCTTCTGTATTGAGTGGTCAAGTGAAGATTTGTTTTTGAATTAATAAGCTGGGCTTGGAAATGAATTTAGTCTTCTTCACCATTCCTCACCACTTTCTAAATACTCAGATGCAAATTATTTTTTAAAGATGGAGAGGAACTGATGTTTATTAATATCTCTTATGTTCTAGGCACTGCACTTAAAGGCATGTTACATATATTACTCATTCAGTCCACACTGTAACTCTGTAAAATAGGTATTATTATTCAGGTCTTACTGGTGAGGAAACAGCCCAAGGTCACATGATTAGAGAGGGAAGATTGGAAATTGAAACATTGACCTTTCAGATTCATAAGTCTTGTACTTTTTCTTTTCAATACATTGAATCTCTTGTTTAGTAAATAATGACATTGACTTTAAATTAAAACATGCAGAAAATATGCCCTTCATTTCTCAAATTGAAAAGATATTTTTCAGATTTTATAAAAATAATATATACTTATTGAACAAAAGTTCATACCATGTAGAAAAGTACAAAGAAGTAATCAGCAGTATTACTTTAATTTATTCCATACTTTTCTTGATACATTTAGACATAAAGCACATATATATGTTTAAAAAAACAAAATCATATATTAACGTTTTATAACCTGCTTTCTTAATGTATCATAGATATTTTTTATGAATGTTTTATAATTTATATAAACCTTTCCCATTTTATAAACTTTTAGTTTGTTTCCACTATTTTACTGTTATAAATAATTTCATAATTTCAGATGTTACTTTCTCTATTGAGCATTTCTTTGCTCCATCCTGTTAGATTTAATCTTTTCTTCCTTCAAACTGTCATAGTACTTTGCTTTTCTGGGTCCCGTGGCAGGTACTATGGTCATTTATATTTGTCCTTACCACAGATTTAAGCTTATAGGGACTGTTTCGTTTTCCATAACACCTGTTCCTAATAGAATCTTTTTTGCATATTGTAAATATTTAATATCTGAATATGAATGTTCTGGAATACAGTGCAGTTATTCGCTGTAATTACGGTTTTTGCTAACCTTTGGGTATAAAGTTTTCAAGTATGAATCATTGCCATCAGTTTATTTTTATATTTCTCTGTTGTAGGTATATCTTTAATATATACGATACTATAGTCAGAGTAGAAATTACTTTTGACTTAACTATGCATTTTTTTGGTGCCATATGCTTAATAGTAAATATGTTACACTATAGACAACATTTAGAAATGATTTTAGTTCTGCATTATTAAAAGTTAAATGAATTGGTATTTTGTTAACTAAAACTGTTATGGTGTAGTATTCTTTTTTGTTAGTACAAAATTGATTATATAATTATATATCAGAAAAAGATTTACACATGGAATCTTTTTGATATTGAGTGCTAAAATGTGGTTAAGCTATATTTTTGGTGAATATTTGCCCAGTTAAAGTCAATTCTCAGGTGCAGTTCACCATTTTAAGTGAACACATTTGATAATATAGTTCTTTTTACTTGTAAAAAGTTATAGTTATAGACTGAGTTAATTTACCTACCTTTTTGTGATTCTTACATTTGCTCTAGTGGATTGCATTAATCTGGCAGGTCTGATGTTCCACACCCTGCTGTTTGTAATCTGGAGAGTCCACAGAATAACTGGGAAACATGCAGTATTCTATACAAGCTTAATTTTGCCCACAACTATTTGGGTACATTGCATGTTCTTGGTATAAGTGTAAGCTTTTTTTTTCTGTAACATATATACTCTGATTTTTATTAAATGAAAGTGTCTCTAAGCAAATGTAAAAGACTAAAGGAATGTATCTGTACAGTGCTGTGTACTTGATAAACACGCAGCATGATTTGATTATATTCAGCTATTTAAAAAAATGGCCTTTACCAGCTGTGAAACTGTTTTAGACCTTGATAGGTTCACAGAATTATAGTGATTTCTTTCCAGAGATGGTTACTTTGTTCCATAGCCAATGCGGCCATGCATAATGATCCTGAGTCTCAATTCCTAAGCTTGGGTCCTCTTACATTGCTCTTGTCATTTTATTTGCATAGTTACAGCACCAAATAATGCTAATCCTTGACTTCACATCTAGCTAAAAGCATTTCTTGCAAGTACATGATTAAACTGCAGCCTTCGGCTCATGTCTTCTGGTTATATGAAACTCATTCCCTTTTTAAATAATTTTCTGAATTAGAATTTTTTTACATTGAGTTTACTGAAATGGATACTTAGTTACTTAAGTGACTGTGATATTTGTATGCCATTATTGAGATATTTGTATATGCTTATCTTTCATTTTAAGTTTTCATAAATGTTTTTAAAGATATATTATTTTCCTTAAGTTGGCAGCTCGAACTGCTGAAAGAAACCTCAATGATTTAAGGAAAGAAAATGCTCACAACAGACAAAAGTAAGTATCTTAGTGGGAATACTTTAAAAACTTTAGTTATGACTTTTATTCTTAGTTGTCATTTTAGTAGTTAGTTAATACTTTTATAAGGATGAACAAGAAAGCTTTCAGTGAACCCAACATATCTAGTGGTAAAGTATCTATTAGTTTTACTAGGAGTTACTAGATTTTTGTTTGAAACACTTGTCTTGGAGAGGTTACTCTAACAGAAGGTAACTTTTCACAGATTCTTTTGTAAAAAGTAACTTAAAAAAAAAATTTTTTTTTTTAAACCAGTGTAGGTAGAGGGAGATTACCAGAGATGGAGATAGAAAGGATGAATCTCTCTGATATAGTACTTCTCAGAGTATTAGCATCTTTTAATGAATAAGTGGATAGAATGTTTATTATTTCTCTTTTTCCCTGGTTTTATTGCATTGGGTGGCATTGCTTTACAATAATAAAATGAATAGGAGGATAAAAGGGTACAGTGTACAGTCGAAGGGAAGAGTAAATGCTTTTCTATGAAGATTGTAAAAGTCTTCCCACAGTGTTATAATTTCTTGACAGAATGTACTATTAACATTATCCAGTATTAGTTTTAGTCTTCTTGTTTGTCTTTTCTACTCACAAATGAAAACTGAATGATTAAATGTTTTATTTCAGATCTGATGGTCAAGAACTAGAAATAAGATTCTTTTAAAATGTCATATTTTTCAGATAAAAAATTTAGGAGTAAAATAGTAGGATGAGTTAATCAGATTCCAATTGTATGTTATGATTGGAATCATATGGATAACATTATAATGGAAAGCATGTGGGACTCAAAGCTGGTAGCCCTGTGTTTTAATCCTGGTACTTTCATTTTGCATAAATCATTTAAACTGCTAGCTTCACTTTCCTTAGTTGTAAAATAATAGACTTGAACTGGTTGACCTTGGAGGACCCTTCAAGATCTTTCTAAAATTTGGATTCTGTGATATAGTACTCTTTGTACTCTGTTTTTGAAGAAAAAAACAGAACAATTCCAAGCCTCAACAAAACATCACTATTACTAGGCAAAAAGGAACCTGTTACCCCAAAATAAATAGTGGGGGATATGGAAAGGTATTTTGGTTAGAATGATTTTAAAGGATCTGTTTCTCTTATGTAGATATTGAGATAGTGAAGAGTAGCTTGTACTTAATAGTGGCAATTTCTTGAAATGTGGGTGCTTCTCTTGGATGAGTAACTTAGAGATGTTTGTTCTTTATTTGCAGATTAACTGAAACAGAGTTTAAATTTGAACTTTTAGAAAAAGATCCTTACGCACTTGATGTTCCAAATACAGCATTTGGCAGAGGTAGTTTTTTTTTTTTTTTAACACCTCATTTAAAATACATATATTTTTATATATATTGCATATATAGTTTATATTAGTGTGAATTAACACTGCTAATAAATATTTTAGATTTTGAAGCTAGGGTTCTAATCTGAGTTCTCTCACGTTCTCCCAATTTTCTGAGTTTTGTTCTCTAGCAATAATGTAAATAATGGCTGCCTCCTTTGCTCAGTGGCATTTGGTAAGATAATGTATGTTTAGTACCTTGAGCTCCTTGAGAAACAAAGTGCTTGGTACATAGTAAGGTACTCATTAATTATTTTTTTGGAGAATGAATAAGGATTGCTTAAATGGAATAGCATTGTGACTATTTATATATTAACTATTCTTTGGAATTTGCTTGAATTATAAAAATAAGAATTAAAACAGCTGGTTTTAAATTATTTAAAAGTATTCATTAAAAAGTTGAGAAAACCTTAATAATCTGAGTTTTGATTGCTTTAATTATCCCTAAAAGAAACAGTTCTTTGGAAGATGTATTTAATATTTCTGTCCATTCATTAATGAGTTAGTGTCTTTATGATCTCATACTATTCCAAATAGTTTAAATTTTTCCAAATAATTTTGGTTGAATTGGAATTTAGCTTTTAGGGCAGTGAAAACAAACTTATTTTTATATAGGTAGATTCCCCTTTTAATAACTGTTGAAAAGTTATAAAAATCACTTTTGAGAGTCCAGTTTCATTAAAATGAAAGTATTTCTACATTAAAAAATAGAATATTGTTATGGATTTCAAATAGGAACAAAATCTGGAGTGGGGGGAATTATACAGAAGGAATTTTTATCTGAATCTAATGCAAAAACGTCTCAGGGTAAATAATGCTTTGATCTTTTGTTGTAACTATATTTGAATATTATATAAGCTACATAATAAAATTTAACATGTTTTGAAAAGTGTTATTTTGGTGGCATTTAAGTTTGTTTGTTTTTTGATGTTGTTGATTTTTGATCTTTGGAAGTATAACCATTATTTGGGAATGGTGAAGTTTGTAAAATGATAAGGCTCTTGGTTATATGGTTTATAGAAAAAGTGATTTATTTAATGAATTATTTTACGTAAACTGAATTTTCACTGGTGATGAATCAAAAGTAATTTCTGATGTTTCAGAGTGTTTTGTGGGTTTTTATTCCTACTTTTCAAAATGTGAGCTTTTCTCAAGTAATTCATGGCCCAACACAGCCTATCTGGCCCTGATTTAAACAGAGCCCTTCCATGTTACAACCTTCACCAGCTTAAATATATGGAAACATATTGCCATTAAAAACAAAACAAAACCAAACAAACTTCATGCCCCTCAAGTCCTCTTATTACTCTAAAATATGATGTCCTTTGCTTAATATTGTATGGTTATTCAAGTGTATTAGTTACCAAGAAGATGATGTTTTGATTGACTGAAGTGTCCATTTGGTAGATAGACTTTAAAAACAGAGGGTTCAATATTTAATTCTATCCCATATCAGCCAAACCCAAGGCATGGTTAGTATTTAAGACAGGGATTAAACTTAAATTGGCAATAGAATGACCCGAAGGTAATTGTTGAAATGGGATTCTAATCTGTAGTGTAGGTAATTGAAACTATGAATTTAAATATGCTGTTTTAATTATTCCAGAGCGTTCCCCATATGGTCCCTCACCATTGGGTCGACCTTCACCTGAAATGAGAGCTTTTCTCTCCCCTCCAACTTTGTTGGAGGGTCCACTCAGACTCTCACCTTTGCTTCCAGGGGGAGGAGGAAGAGGTATATTGTTTAAACATCTTTATTACTCTAGATTTCTTCCTTACTTTATATTTTCATCTCAACTTATCTTTAAAATGATCTTTAAAAATAAACCTTGGCAAAATACAGGCATTCCTTGCACTTATTCTGGGTTACTTTTGTTTGGAAAGGAGCTCTATGACATCTAATTTGAATATATTTTTCCCTTAGAAACACTGTTATAATGGATTACATTTTGTTCAAGGACTTGATATATATCTTTTAAAATCATATTTTAACTTCTTAAAAACTGTATTATACTATAGATCACTTTATAAAGAATACATAAAATATAATCACAATATAACCTAGCATAAAATTGTATTTTAATGAAACATTATTGGAATATAGAATTTTAAAAATCTTTTTTATCTTATTATCATGATCTTTTTCATGGTAGAAAATCAACAAGTGAAAGAGCCTTTTTTTTTTTTTTTTCTAAAAACAAGGAATTCAGAAGTGCTCTCTTGAAGGCAGAGTTTTGATGGGAACCTAAAAGAGACCTAAATCATTTGTTAATACTTTGAGAAACTGACCCCAAATTGTCTGCTTTGTTACCCTCTTATGTGTTTTTGAGAATTTCCAGAGCCACTTCAAGCCCAAGCATTAGCTATTGATCTTTCTGCATTTACCTCATCAGCACTTACCCTGATGTTACCTGTATATCTGGAGTTTTACTCTTTTGATCTCTCAACTATATTTTGTTTACTTTGTCAAGTTACTTTAAAATTTTCCCTTGACTTGTAGCAAAATTCAAACCTATGTATTCCAAAGTCAAGAGTCTTAGGTTTTTAGCCCCAAATCTGTGTTTATATCACGTCATATTACACACCAACATAAATGTAATTGAAACCAGTCCCATGAAATAGCACTGCCCTTACTATTTTTGATGCTTTCTGATATCTTCTATTCATTTCTATTCCATTTCATTAAAAAAGCATGCTAGTTAAGATTAAGTTAATTTCATGTACCACAATGGGTTGTAGCCAGCAGTCTGAAAAACAGTGCCCTAGAGGTAACGGTATATAATTGGCAAAACTGCAAATGTGAATCACTGGAAGTTGAATGACATAAGTCAAGGATTGCTTGTAGTCAATTGAATATTTGGAATAACAGTAAAAATTACCTTTGATTTCTCCTCTCCTATTTAAATTACTTTCCTTTCTTTTTAAATTACTTTCAAGATACAGTGTGGTTAGCATTTGCAAGTGTGTTTTACTATTCATTAGAAAAGCTACAGAAGTTTTAGGTAAGTTATCAGCAGGTCTTAAAAAGAGTTGTTTTGAATTAAAAGTTTCTGTGACCCACCAAAGAAGAATGACATTTCTTTTCCTTCCTCTTGTTATCATTTTTTTTTTGAAAGTTTGGATGAGATATATGTTTGAATAAAGTTGAGTATAGGAAAATAATTTCTTTTTAGAGTAAGTTGTATATAACTTTTGGACTGAATGAAAAATCTTAACCTTTAGCGTTTTCATGTTTGCAGTTTTTCACCTGGTAGTCACTTGGCCTGTACTTTGTTCTCTGGAAGTAAACAATCAGGAGAAAGCCTTTGAATGTCTCCTTTAAAGATCTGTCCTTCACTCTAGACAAACTCAGCCTAATGGACTCTCACACATTTCTCATTGATTTAATTTTCTGCTTTCCCAGCCTTTTTCTTCTAATGAACTGATTAGAAGGATGAACATGCTAGAAGGAATAAAGAAAAGTTGACCTTCTGATATAAAAGTCAGTTGGCCTCCTGACTCTACAAAAGAGAGTAGATAGGACAATTTTAAAGATTACTACATATTAAAAAAAAATGGTTATACTTACTTGTACAAGTTACCATGAAAAGGTCATATTAGTTTTAGTCTCTTCTTTTAAAGGAGGTACTGAAATGTGGGAAGCATTTTAGAAATATTTCTATTAAAACAATTTTTTTAAAAAAGCTGTTTTTTGAACTCATTCCCCCCTCAGTGACAGATGAAGTATTAATTTATTGTGTTACTTAATGTTAAAAATTTTTTTATATTTGTCTTTTTCATTTTAATTGAATATGGGTTATTAATTGAGGTACCGTTCTTTCTGTGGTCATAGAAAAGGAACTTTAAAATGATTCCCCTTCTTTATAAATGTTAGCATGTCAGTTTTTCTTATCCGCATGAGTGTTACCTTGTTCAAAGTGTTTATTTCGACAGTGCTGTTGTTTTTGAAACTCTTGTTTTAGACTCGCCTTCAGAGTTGTGAGCTGTCTTTGAAGGTGAATTTGATATTTAGAAATTGTTAGAAGCCATTTAAAGCCAAATTTATTTGGCAGATATAAAGTTTGTAATCAGACTGGTTAAAATCATTTTGGGGCAGAAGTAGAGAGTCATGTTACAACATTAAGATCCAATTTTTTGAGTGGCTCTTAAGTTAATCTGAGTACATTGCTAAAAGAGTTGTTCTAAAAAATGCTTCGAGTCATTTCAGAAATATTGAAATAGGTATATTAGCCTCCAAGATGACTGTTTTAAAGGCATCATGCTCTTTTTGACTATTGGCATATTAGTTTAAGCAACAAAAACCTGATTTTATAATTATTACATCTGGTATAGAAATCTCTTACTTTGCAATTTACTTTCTACTCTTACTTTTCAGACTTAGTGGTTATAATTTTCAATTTAACCACTGATTTTATGTGTAAATAATGATGGTGATAACATTTAAAAATGAATTTTATAGGCAAGTGTTTGTTTATGTACATGACAAAATTATTTTTGCCTTTTTGTCTTAGAAATGGCTTTGGTAGGATAGAGTTACAGTCTAATGTGTCTTAGGGAAACTTTGTTGGAATCTGATTGTTTTTCCTTTTTAAAAAGGTCTGGATTTTATTTGATGATGGATCTTATAATACTTTCTTAGATAAAACATAGTTGTATTTTTCTTCTTTAATTAGGCTCAAGAGGCCCAGGGAATCCTCTGGACCATCAGATTACCAATGAAAGAGGAGAATCAAGCTCTGATAGGTTAATTGATCCTCATAGAGCACCTTCTGACACTGGGTCCCTTTCACCTCCCTGGGAACAAGATCGTAGGATGATGATTCCTCCATCAGGTATGGAAAGAGTATAGTTAATATGTTTATTTAAAAAGCAACCAGTATGTGCAACATACAGGAATGGAAGAAAAGAGGAGAACATGTGTGCCCTGTCTTAAGAAAAGCCATGGTATATATTAGAAAACAACAATACACACATTTCCAAACAGAATAATTAGGGATAATTGTTCACATTACAGAAGACTGTCCTCTCTGCACCCCCGCCGCCCCATGGAATGTCTTTATTGTTTTTGTTGCTCATAGAAGTGATACATGTTTATATTTATGTTAGAAAATCCAAACAATGGAGAAATGTATAATTAGGAAAGTGAAAAAAATCCCCCTCATCATCTTAAGCATGCCCTTCCCAGAATTTAGTTTTATATCTTTTAGGGAGTTCCTTTTTAGTATGCATTCATAAACCTAGGTATACCCATTCCTTCATCACTTCTATGCACTTATACTATTCACCTTCTTGTAATTGTCTTTTTACCTTGAACAGTATATCTTAGATTAATTGCCAAAATAAATATATTTACCAGAAAACTCACAGTAGAACATCCTGAAGTAAGGCAATAACTACTGTTCTCCTGATAGAACTAAAATCTCCCCTACTTTCTCAAGGAATGTATTTAAAATTATTCAGCTTGCTAAACTTTTATTTATGCATAGTGTTTCAGGGACAGACACTGTTATGTAAAATGAGCTATGCCTGCTTTGTATAAATTAGTTACAATTTAAAAAATATACTAGTTCAGATTGCTTCCTGAGGAGTTGGAGGTAAGAATATTGTGATAAAAAAACCTTTAATTCCAAGAATTAGCCTTCGCTTTGATAGTGTGTATGTTCTATGAACTGGTACCTCCTTTGGTTTGATATCACTTTCCTCTGTTTGATATCACTCGAATATCAGCTTCATAAAGACAGAGATTTGTGTCACTTTAGTTCACTGCTGTATCTCCAGCACCTAGAACAATGCTGGACCTGTAGTACTTGCCCAGTAAATATTTGTTGAATGAATGAATACCCAAATAATTCTCAGAAAGCTGAATGTTTTTTCTTATTGTTTTTATATTTAGAAATATGTATGCTGTGACTTAAAAACTTAAGAATCTGTTAGCAGGTGGCATAGAACATCCTTTTTTCAAGGACTTTTTCTTGAGTAACTTTCATTTTAAAGTTTACCTGTGATAAAAATAAAGATTAATAAACTACAGCCCCTTTCTTAAGGGACTTGATTTCAAGGTTTTGGTGGATATCATATTTCTGTATATCTTTGTAGAGGACATTCCTTTTGAGAATTTACAAGCTGTCAGCACCAAGAGTCCCCGTCACATGCTCTGCCTACCTCCCCAAGTATTATCCAGTGTAGTGATTCTCAAACTTGGCTTATCATCAGAAATAATCTAGGGAACTTCAAAAAAAAAATGCAAATACCTGGGTTTCACCTCATTACACCTTTTTTTTTGGTAAATTTTATTGAAGTATAATTTACAATGTTGATTTATATTACACCTTCTGAACATGAATTCTGGAGGTAAGCTCTCTATTTCTAAAAAACTCCCTAGGAGGTTCTGAGGATTAGCTAAATTTAAGAACCACTAATCTATTCAGTGCCGTTACTAAATGGAGAAGGGCATTGAGTCCCTGAAGAGATTAGCTGACAATCTTAGGTTAAAACAGCCAGGTGAGGAGCTGAGACTAGAACTCAAATAGTAGTGACTGTTATTCATAAAATTGGAACATATTTTACATGTCCTTTAAAAACTGCCTGAAACCTGTAATTTTTCAGATATTTCGATATTGTCCCACAGGTCTCTGAGTCTCTTTTCATTTTGTTTCCAATTTTTTTTCCTTCCTTTTTTTGGTTGAATAATTTCTTTTGATCTGTCTTCACGTTTAGTGACTCTTCCCTCTGTCACTTCCATTCTGCTATTAAGCCCATCCAGTACAATTTTATTTTAGATATTGTATTTTTCAGTTCTAGAATTTCCTTTTTTTCTTTTAAAGTTTTGATTTCTTTGCTGAAATTTCTTACTTTTTACAAATGATTATAAGTATTTTTTAAACCCCAATATCTGCTTTGAAGTCCTTGTATGGTCGTTCTAACATCAAGGTCATCTTGAGGATGGCCTCTATTGTATTTTCCCTTAAGAATGGGTCACATTTTTCTGTTTCTTTGTAAATTAATTTTGGATTATATTATAGACATTGTGGAGGTTCTGGATTCTACTGTATTTCTCTGAAGAGTGTTGTTTGTTTTGTATTACAAGACAATTAAGTTGGTGAAACTGTAGACTTATTCTCTCCTGTGGTGGGTAGCAGCTCAAATATCAGTTCAGTTTTTAGCCTTTGCTGAAAACTGCTTAAGTTTGCCTCACATGTGTGTGGTTCAGGGGTCAGCAATAGACTTGGGCAGAAAACTCACAATTTTAGGTTCCACTTCTCTGGCTCTCATGAGCTCCGTCCTTTGGTTTTTTTTTTTTTTTTTTTTAAAAACTCACGCTGTAGAGTTTTGTTTTTTTTTTAATTTATTTAATTAATTAATTAATTTTATTTTTGGCTGTGTTGGGTCTTCGTTTCTGTGCGAGGGCTTTCTCTAGTTGCGGCGAGTGGGGCCCACTCTTCATCGCGGTACGCGGGCCTCTCATTGCCGAGGCCTCTTCTTGTTGCGGAGCACAAGCTCCAGACGTGCAGGCTCAGTAGTTGTGGTGCACGGGCGTAGTTGCTCCACGACATGTGGGATCTTCCCAGACCAGGGCTCAAACCCGTGTCGCCTGCATTGGCAGGCAGACTCTCAACCACTGCGCCACCAGGGAAGCCCCGTCCTTTGGTTTTTCAAGCCAGAAAGTTCTATGAGTTTTGACTGCTCTGTGCTATAGTTTGACTGTGGTCTGATTTCAGGCTAAAGTATAAAGGAAAACTCACCCCATATGGGTCCCTTCTTTCAAGTTCCCACTCCTTTCCCAAATCTGCCTACTTTTGTTCATGCTCCAGAGTCTTCAGGTATTTATTTCATTATCTTAAAATTTTTTGATTTTTTCCAGTTTTATTGAGATATATAATTGACACACAGCACTGTGTAAGTTTAAGGTGTACCGCACAATGAGTTGCCTTACACACATCGTGAAATGATTACCTACCATAATAAGTTTAGTAACATCCATCATCTCATATAGATACAAAATAAAAGAAAAAAAGTTTGGGAATTCCCTGGCGGTCCAGTGGTTAGGACTCGGTGGTTTCACTCCCGGGGCCTGGGTTTGATCCCTGTTCGGGGAACTAAGATACCACAAGCCCCATGATGCAGCCAAAAAAAAGGAAAAAAAGTTTTTTTCCCTTGTGGTGGGAACTCTTAGTATTTATTGTCTTAACAACTTTCCTGTGTATCATATAGCAGTGTTAACTACAGTCATCATGTTGTACATTATATCCCTAGTACTTATTTATTTTATAACTGGTGGTTTGTACCTTTTGATCCCCTTCATCCAGTTTTCCTTCTCTCTCCCCCCAACTCCAGTAACCACAAATCTAATCTCTTTTTCTATGAGTTTGGTTTTTGTTTTTTCAGATTCCACATATAAGTGTGATCATGCAGGATTTGTATTTCACGTAGCGTAATGCCCTTGAGGTCCATTCATGTTTTCACATATGGCAGGATTTCCTTCTTTTTTATGGCTGAATAATATTCCATTGTTTGTATGTGTATATACATTTTCTTTATCCATTCATCCATCGATGAATTCTTAGGTTGTTTCCATGTCTTAGCTATTGTAAATAATGCTGCAGTGAATATGGGGATGCAGATATCTTTTCAAGTTAGTGATTTTGGTTTTTTTGGGATAAATACCCAGAAGTGGAATTCCTGGATCATATGGTAGTTCTATTTTTAATTTTTTGAGGAACTTTGATACTGTTTTCTATAGTAACTACACTTCAGGTAGTTATTTTTTGTAAATTGTCTGGACTTATTATATGCAGGAGGGTCAGTCTGTTATGAGCTTACTCTGCCATGCTAGAAATGGAACCTGGTATCCATTATTTTCAAAGTATAACTGAAAATTCAAAATCGTGAGCTTCTGAATCTGCCATGCTAGAAGTGGAACCTGGTATCCATTATTTTCAAAGTCTAACTGAAAATTCAAAATCGTGAGCTTCTGAATTAACGTCTTCATAGAAGAGATATATATCCATTCGACAGAGAGCGTTTCCAAATAATGTAACTGATCCATTTGGTTTAACACAGGGGCACCTGTGCCAGTGCTAATCTTAATGAAATAGGATAACTCTACAGAAAGAGCAAAGGAATTTTAGAGACTGTCCTATACTTTACGAATGAGTGGGGTTAAATGGCTCCTAAGATTCTACTTGAATTGGAGCAATGCTGATAAATGTATTTAGCTATTAGCCCTGTTTTCACCTAGAGTAAAATTATAAAAATATTCTGTATTTGCCCTAAGTACATCCCTATTTCATCTAAACAGTCACTGAACAGGTTTCTGGGTTGATTCTTTTATTTTGTATTACACTTAGCTAATTGGTAAATTAGAACACTGAATAAGGAAGGAGGAGACCTAGGTTTTTATCGTAACACTGATGTTAATTTTTTGTATAATCTTGAGTTTTTCATTTCACCTGTCACTGTTTTCTCAGCTCTAAAATGTGGACTTGCATAAAACAAGAGATGGCAATAATCTAAAGTAATCTCCCCCTACCTACATTTTATATTATGTTGAATTATCAGGACTCATGAAGAGTCCTGCTTTCCAGTAATAATTGTGTCTTTAAGATTTTTCTTAAATTTTAAAATATTTTAGTTTAAAACACTTGTGTTAAAAAATAATGACAACGAGAATAACTAAATTTCTGAAGGATGTGGATTCCGTAGTTTCAGATTTTCTGTAATTTAGTCCTATTAAGCGTGCTTTGTAAAATTCCTATATTCCCTTAACATGTTAGTACCTGGCCGAAATTAAAAAAATTTTTCTTTACTTAAGATGAGTAAGCAGAAATAATTTTAAATGATTCTATAATTCCAAGGAATCATTTGTTTTTGCACTGTTAAATACTTTGGGGTGGGGGGAATGTTCTTCCCTTATATAGTCAAAAAAGATATACTCTAACTTGTCTTTTTCCTGTATATTATATTTCAGATATTTTTATTACTTAAAGGTTTTGTTAACAGTATAGATCTAGTTTCTTCAGGTAATCAACATTTTATTTTCACTATTTTTAGCTGCAAATCAATCTTTTAATAGACCAATATAGGTTTTAATCATCTTTTCTTCCAAAATTCTGTAGTGTAATGTATATGTTCATTTAACATTCTTTTATGTGTTTATAACTTAGAGTGCATGTTGTAGAGCAAGAATGGTTCAGGTGAAAAAGTATTTGGACTGGAAATTAAGAAATTTGGTTTCTAATCTTCACTCTTTTTAATCTTTTTATGTGTTTTGAAACTTGTTTTATCTCTTTGGACCTCAGTCCTTATATACAGTGAGAGAGATGAACTGAGTGATCTGTGTAATCTGTTTATCTGAGTAATAGAAAATTTAGTTAGGTATTAATGGTTAATGTTGAGATTTGTTAGATAATGTTCAATCTAGTTGGTAGACCAAATAATGTATTGTAATATACAATGTTAGTAAAACCAAAGACTATTTACAGCATTCTTTTCTAAACCTAATTGATGAACACACCTTTTTCAGTTCTTAAAAACTTCTTATTGGGAGACTTCCTGTTCTAGGTCAAGCTACAATTTAATCAAATTGGTAAATGTTGACACCAGTAAGCAGTGATAAGTTATGTTAATACCTAGAGCAACCACCAAAAAAATCCTCAAAAATACTATGAATCACATAAATCATCATCAGAATAGACATGCTTTTCAAGCCCCAAGGGAACATTTCCCAAGATTGATCATATCCTGTGCCATGAAACAAAACTTAACAAATTTAAAAGAATTGAAATCGTATAGTGTGTTCTCTGACCATGGTGGAATCAAACTAGAAATGAACTTTTGATACATGCAATAATTTGAATAGATCTCAAGGGCATTATGTTGACTAAAAAAAAAATCTCAGAAGGTCACATATTATATGATTTCATGTATATAACATCCTTGAAATGACAAAATCATAGAACTAGAAAACAGATTAGTGGATGCCATGAGTTACGGATGGAAGGGGGAGGAGAGTAGATGTGACTAAAGGGTAGCATGGAGAGATCTTTTTGGTAATGGAATAGTTCTGTATCTTTAGTGTGGTGGTGGTTTCACAAATCTACACATGGGATAAAATGGCAAGAACTATACACGTTAGTCATAGGACCAATGTTAGTTTCCTGGTTATTATATTGCACTATAGTTGTGAAAGATGTACACATTTGGGGAAACTGGGTAAAGGGTATGCAGGAACTTTCTGTATTATTTTTGCAGCTCTCTGGGAATCTTTATTTTAAAATCAAAAGTTAAAAAAACCCCTTCTTATCTGGATACAATACACATATAGTAAAGTGCAGGTGTTTTTAAGCATATAACCTGATGATTATTTCACAATTTGAGCACACCTATAAACCAGCATTCAGATTAAGGGACAGTTTTCCGATTATTTTTATTCATCTTACGAATTTAGATAGAAATCTTTACAATTATAGCAGAAAAAAAGTTTGTGATGAATAATATAAATAAGTTGTTAATATTCACATATCATAAGTAATCAGAATTAGAATTTTAACAGGAAAATGTTCTGGAAATAACAAGCCCATTATAAATTCTTAATAAATATTGAACTGCAACAAAAATTTAATCAGTGTGACTTGCCTTGCTCAGTGTTTCATTCTGTAAGAAGTGGAACTTTATTCTATGAGGTTCTCATCCTGTTGAAGTTCAGGAGTAGAAAAGCAAACACATGGAAGTGCTTTTTAAAGCCTCTCTTTGAATCACAATAGCTAACATTTGATTGGCAAAGCAAGTCACGTGACAGAATTTGGAACCATTGGGCAGGATATATATTCTACCTCTTAAGAACAAGGATACAAGGAAGGGCAAAGAATTGAGGTCATGAATGCAGTACTTTTATAATGTGTTTTCACTTATTATATAACTATCTTTTAAAAAATATATTTGAGTAACATAATTTCTTAGATTTTAATATTACCTTTTGGAAGAAAGGAATATATGATTTTTCTGTTTAGTTCTACTTAAGTAATTGCCTTGTTTTCTTTGTACTTGCTCTTATTTACAAAGCTGTGCATAGTAAGCAATCTTGAAGAGTAATAATTTAAGCAAGTTTTTAGAAAGTCTTAAAATATGATCTCTTAACTCCCATATTTAGTAGTTACTAATACATTTTAAGAGGCATGCATATTAAAATATTCTTATGCTTTTTTTTTTTTTTTTTTTAAAGAAGCCAACAGCTTGTGGGACTGCATGCTTCCCTGACTACTTTTTTTTTTTTTTTTTTTTTTGGCTGTGTTGGGTCTTCGTTTCTGTGCGAGGGCTTTCTCTAGTTGCGGCAAGTGGGGGCCACTCCTCATCGCGGTGAGCGGGCCTCTCACTATCGCGGCCTCTCTTGTTGCAGAGCACAGGCTCCAGACGCGCAGGCTCAGTAGTTGTGGCTCACGGGCCTAGTTGCTCTGCGGCATGTGGGATCTTCCCAGACCAGGGCTCGAACCCGTGTCCCCTGCATGGGCAGGCAGATTCTCAACCACTGCACCACCAGGGAAGCCCTCTTATGCTTTTTATAAACTGTAATTAGTAACTATGTTTCAACAATACTAGTAACAAATAATTCCAATAAGAAAAGTAATGCCAGAATTTAAACAATAGCTTTTTGACTGTCAGGGTATGAATCTGCAGGATTCTTGGCTTTTAGTCTTTTAACTGATTCTTGAGAATTGTATCTACAAATAATTTGTAGTGCAGGTATTAATCAGAGTAATACATTAATGAATCTAACAAGAAAGATAGTAATTGTGTCTAAGTTCATGTAAATATTGTGTTAGAATTTTAAGTTAAAAAAAAAAGTAAGAAAACCACAGACACTTTAATGAAATAAAGTTTCAGTTTTTATCATGTTTCACTCTTTGGTATTCTTGACCTCTCAGTGCCCCTCTTGATCTTTCAGTGCTCTGACTTAAGTGTCCTTCTGTTCCTCTATCTAGCCTCACAGCCTCCTTTTCTAGGAATAGAGAAGTAATAGAGAAGAATGAGAATCTTAATTCTCAGTAGATCTTGTGCTACTTAATGTAGAGAGATATGCATTAAAGGTGAATTATGTCACTTCCCCTCCTTGTACTTTTTTTAAAATAAATAAATAAATAAATTAATTAATTTTTGGCTGCATTGGGTCTTCATTGTTGTGTGCGGGCTTTCTCTAGTTGCGGCCAGCGGGGCTACTGTTCGTTGTGGTGCGCGGGCTTCTCATGGCGGTGGCTTCTCTTGTTGCGGAGCACAGGCTCTAGCCGCATAGGCTTAAGTAGTTGTGACACGCGAGCACAGTAGTTGTGGCGTATGGGCTTAGTTGCTCTGCGGCATGTGGTATCTTCCTGGTCCAGGGATTGAACCCGTGTCCCCTGCATTGGCAGGCGGATTCTTAACCACTGTGCCACCAGGGAAGTTCCTGCATCAAGTTTCTTGATATGCAAGATAATTAACTTGGGATAGGAGAGGAGGGGATTGTCAGAGATTTGGAGGGAGAAAAAGGTACACAGTAGCCATTTAGGATAGTGAAGCTGATTAAATGTCAGTGAAATGTGGTATGATTACAGGGCAATGTTGAATATCTACTTGAAGCTTATGGTCCTAGATTTGAAAGAGACTAAATACTATTTTTTAATATAGTTTATAATCATAAAAAATTTAATTTATCATTACAGCTACTTTGGGGTACTTACTGCATGCCAGATGTTATGTTAAGTGCTTTATATTAATCATTCTAAGAATTTTAAGAGTGTTATTCCCATTTTACAGATTAAGAAACAAAAACATAGATAATATAGCAAAATACTGTATATCACCTCCCAGAATTTACATATTAATATTTGTTTCATATATATATATGTGTAGCTGTGTGTGTGTGTAAGAGAGAGAGAGAGGGAGAGAATGGGTACATAAAACATAAAAATAAATAGCACACTATATCAGTTGAAGTCTATTCTGTTTCCTTTCCAAAGGTCATTATGTTCCTTCTTTCCCAGAGGCAACCACTCATGAGTTTAATGTGTGTAAACTTACAGTCTATATATGATTTTTTTGAAAGTATTTTTCTATTTTATCAAGTTTTTATCAGCATATATTCTTGAATTCTTTCCATTTTAATATAAAGTTTATTATTTTAATTGCTGTATAAATAAATATATGAATATAACACAATATATTTATCCAGTCTTATCCAGTCTCCTCTGATGAACATTTAGGGTGTTTCCAGTGTTTCACCATTACTAACATTGCTGCAATTAACACTTTTTTTTTTACACATGTGTTCTTTAGAGATGAGTCCAGTTAATGAAATTGCTGGGAAGTAAGATATGCGTAGTTTCGGTTTTAATAGATGTTGCCCTTTGTCCTCAAGAGTAGTTATGTGTGAAGAATTTGAGAGTAGCTATTTCTTCAATACCTGATGTAAAACTTTTTTGAATATTTCCAGCCACATGAGTTAAAAGTTTTCTCATTTTTCTTTATTTTTTGTAGTTCTTTTATTATTAGTAAGCTTGAGCCCCTTTTCATGTTTATTGATCATTTGTATTTCCTCCTGTAAATTGCCTGATCCATTTCCCTCTTGCTTAATAGGAATTCTTAGTATCCTTTGGATACTAATCTTTTATATTTTGCAAATATTTTCTTAGTTTATTATTATGTATGTTATTGTTATACATCAAAAAACAAAAGTTTTCAAATTTTGTTATAGGTAAGTTAATTTATTTTTATGGAATTTTTGTTTTCTTTAAGACTTATCTTTAGATAAAAAAAATATTCTCTGTTTTCTTCTAAAAATTTAAAATTTTGTTTTGATTTTTAAGCCTTTAGTCTGGATTTTATTTTTGTTTTAATGTTTAGTTGGAGAGTTATTTTTTTCCCCATTGGATAGACAGTTGTTTTAATACTGTATATTGGCTTATCAATTTGAAATATCACTTTTATCTTAAATGTCCATATTTGCATAGGTCTGTTTCTTAGACATTTTCTCTATACCATCGGTCTCTTTATTCCAGAGCCATAATCTACCAATATCAATGCTTTTATCAACTACTTCCTGGAAATTTTGCTTTCCATTTCTTTTAAATTCCTTAATCATTAGATTAAACTATTTCTTCACATTCTATGTGAAGATGCTTATTGTACTTGATTAGCAAACAGTATTGAATTAAAAAAAATTCAAACCCTTTATCCATCTTTATAATTCTCTTCTCAACTGTGCTGATGTTCTTGTTATGTGATAGACCCCCAAATTATTAAATAGTTACCCAAGGAACTATTGCAATTCAAGATTTGTTTTGGAATGAAAAGAGATGAATAACACTTTTGTTTAAACTAGACATCTTGAATGTTATTCTAATTTTTAGTTTACGAAATTGCTTCACAATGCACTGTACATTCCTTCCCACTCTTTTATTCATTTTTTCCCTGATTCTTTTCCTTCTCCCATTATTTCTTTTCAATCATCTCTTTTCTTAGAAGGGTGGTAGTAAACAAAGGTAAGAAGGCAAAGAAGAAGGGAACCATTCATGTCCTTATTTGTATTTTAGTCTTTGGTCATATGCTTTCTACATAGTTTTATCTTATTACATTGTGTGTGTGTGTGTGTGTGTGTGTGTGTGTGTGTGTGTACATGTACATATACATGTATATGTGTATTTGAATTTGACCAGAATACCATTGTTTACTTGTTCATCCTTCCTTATTTTTCTTTCAGGGCAAGCTTTACCTCCTCTGTGATGTCATTTCTGACTCCTCCAATCAGAATTAGATAGGCCATCTCATATTATTTGTAGGCCCTTTTATTTAAGGCATTAATTTATTTGTTTTTATTTGTTTCTGTCACCATAAGGGCACAGACTGTATCAAAACCAACTTTTATCACTAATGCCTGGCACATAATAGGAGCTGGTAGATTTAATTATCCCAGAGGAGGGCAATGTGGACATATGATTGATAAAATAGAATACTTGTAGCAAAATTTTGTATTTCTGAGGTTATTGATATTGTGGAGATGTATTTTAAAAGCAAAATAATGATATGGTATCTTGAGAGCTGATTGAGAAAGAGTTGGGAAGTTTTCAGGTTTCCCCATCTTATCCTTATCCCCTTGCCCAGCTCTGCCATTTAATTAATCCCATGTTTAAAGTAGAAAGGGAAAACTCAGTTTAGATCTCAGTGGTTGGTATTGGCCTTTTCTTCCACTGGGCTAATTCATTCAGACCATTGAGACAGCTCTGAAAGGGGGAGGAAATGAGCCTTCAAGACTATCTGGATCTTCCTCTTCTAAGTCACATCCCTTGACCCTTGAGAGCTCATTAAATATAATTCTCTTCATTGACTCTAGTTGTTGCCAGGTGGTATCCTTGGCTTTGTGTGAGAAAGGTGTGTCAGTAAGGTCCCATGTGGCTGAGTCAGATGACAAGTGACATATCCAACATTGTATGGAGTTCACATTATGAACCACAGCCTGAGACAGTCATGGAAGGTAGTTTGAGGCCATTTGTCTGTATCTGTTAGGATGGGGGAGAGTCACACAGTTTATCCCCTTTGTCCTTCGCCATATTTTTGGAGATTGGCAAATGCCTACTTAATCTATCGAAGTCTACCATCACCTATCGGAGATGAGATAGACTACCTATATTTTTTCAAGAATGATGAGTTCCACAAAGACCCATGAATTATTACCATTTTGTCATCATAAATGACAAAGGAGGCTGGCTGTAGAAGCACCTCAGTCAGAGTCTGTGCCTAAATTTGTGTCTCTCCAGATATCCTTAATCTGAGTATAGTGAACCTTCCATTCCTCTTTTGAGTCAGAGATCTTTCCCTTTAGTTTTGGAGGGATGCTAAATTCCGAAATGTTGAAGTTACTGAAAATTTGATTACTTGATGACCTCAATGATACTCTTTCTGCTTTGGTGACCATTTCTTTTATCATTGTCAGTTCTGCTAAATTTCTTGCTGTTTACAGCATATTCTGCTTTTTCTTTCTTTGCTAGTAGCTAGCTCCTCAAAGCCTTTTTTGATATATTGATGTATCTGCTTCCTTCCACTGTTATTAAAATTGAAAGTTAATATATGTAACTAAATTCTATTCATATATTCTAATTTACACATAATAATGGAAACTATCAAACTCCAGGGTACCATTATACTTGTGTTTACTACAAAAGCAAAGTTATTGCCTTTAGTAAAGTGTGTAATTTTCCTAAAATTGTCTACTGTTATCTACCAAGAATATATGTCAGTCTTTTATTTTATTTATTTATTTATTTTTAAATTTATTTATTTATTTTTGGCTGCGTTGGGTCCTTGTTGCTGCACGCTGGCTTTCTCTAGTTGCGGCGAGTGGGGGCTACTCTTTGTTGTGGTGCGTGGGCTTCTCATTGCTGTGACTTCTCTTGTTGCAGAGCACGGGCTCTAGGCGTGCAGGTTTCAGTAGTTGTGGCACGTGGGCTCAGTAGTTGTGGCTCACGGGCTTAGTTGCTCCGCGGCATGTGGGATCTTCCCAGACCAGGGCTCAAACCCGTGTCCCAGGCATTGGCAGGCGGATTCTTAACCATTACACCACCAGGGAAGTCCCTGTGTCAGTCTTTTAGAAAGCAAGAAAAATATCTACATCCATTATATTAAACTTAAGGAAACTTGATTTATTTTTATCTTAATGAAGATATTTTAAAAACGTGTTTTCTAGGCCAACCGTATCCTGATCCAGTTCTTCCTCCACAAAGGCAAGACAGATTTTATTCTAATTCTGGTAGACTTTCTGGACCAGCAGAACTCAGAAGTTTTAATATGCCATCTTTGTATAAAACGGGTAAGAAATACTTGTGTGTATGTGTTTTTTAATAATGGTGGCATACTAAAGAACTGGAAGCTGCATAAAGGACTAATATAATTGTGATCTCTGCTTAGCTCTTAAGGCCACAGTCTCTTTCCTGAGAACTTCCTGGTTTTATGTTTCTTGTTATTTTGTACACATCCATGGCATCTGCACATATGTTGGTGGTTGGTTTGGGCACCATTGTAATGAGTTTACTATATGAACCCAAGATGGTAAATTTTACTGTGTTCTGTGATTAATTTCTAGTTTTTCCAGTCCACTGACATATATCCTGTTTAGTAATTAGGGAAATTAGGCAGGTGTGAATGGATATGTTACAGTCTACCAGAAAAATAATTTGAGTGCATACTCTGTTGATGGGTTAATCAATTACCTTGTTTAAACTTTTCATGCTTAGGTAGATTTAAATTTTACTGAGCAATCAACTATTTGTCATGGGCTCTTTTTCTTAAACCACTTGACAACAACCCATTGAAGTTGGGAAATATATATATCCAGTGTATCTATTAGAAGTATATAACATTAAGGAAATAAAAAGATTAAAAGTAAGTAGAAAATTAAAATTTATGAGTTTAAGGTTTCTTCAGGAAAAGGTATATATTTTAGGGCAGGGGGGTTATCCAGTTGAAACATGTATTATTTTAGAAACTCATTCTTCTCTGAATAATAAAGTAAAAAAGCAGACCTGTGGCCTGTTTTTCTGTTATTATAATTAAGTTAATTATTTCTAACTGTTTGGCTTTTGAAATTATTTTCCCCCATTAATTCAAGCTTAATGGAATGAAAGTACATGTATGATTGAACATCTGTTTCTAAACTAATGCTATTTAAAATTTTTCACATGTCCATTTTTGTTTGTGATAGAACAGTATCCAATTTAGCAAATAATTTTAAAGTGCTTTCTGTTTGGAAGGTACCCTGCATGACATGGTAGATAATATAATTACAGTAAAGTATAGTTTTTAGCTGTAAGAAGCTAATAATTAAATAGGAGAGAAGGACAAATATATATGCTTAACTAATACTGGTCAGAATAGTAAGTCCCATGAGAGAATATGTTATGTTCACAGAAAGGGAGAGCTCCCATATAGTTGAAGGATAAAGGAAAACTCCATGAAGGAGGTGGCATTTGAGCTGCTTTTGAGGGAATTTGAAAAATTAGTTAAGAGGTAAGGGTCTGTGCTAGTAATAATGAACAGTATAAGCTAAAACAAAAGAGCATGAGTTATTGATGGAGAATGGCTGTAAAACTGAGCTATTAATCCCCTGATACAAGATCTTATGAGGGTTAAATGAGTTAATGTGTGTGGAAGTATTTTGTAAATAGAAAAATTTCTATATGTGTAATATATTATTATTGGTTTATCAGTTTATGGTATTTACATGAAGGAGAGTGGTGAGAGATAGGTTGATACATTAACTTAGCACTAGTGCTCAGTAAATGTTTATTGAATGAAATGAATTATCTCATTTAATCTTCACCATGAACCTATAAAGTAGATGCTATTATCCTGATTTTACAGATGAAGAAACCAAAGCTCAAAAAGGTGCTCACGGTCTCAGGTAGGAGGTATTAGAGCCAGGATTTGATCCCATGTCTGTCTGACTCCAGAGCCATTGTCTTGATCCCTATACTGAAATGAGAGGGTAGTGGATCAATTTAGTGCATCAGCCCTGCCATTGATGCACTAAATATCTATAGAATGCTTACTGTATGATAGGCACTGTGTGGTATCTGCTGTATTTCTGTGGTGAATAGGTCAGCATTCCTTATACCTTGAGGTCTAGTAAAGGTCTGTAGGCAGTTGCACTATATAGTGACAAAAGTAATGAGTGCAAAATGTTATGGGAGCATATGGGCCACTAGCCACTAACCCAGATGAGAGGTGGTGGTATTTTTTTTTTTATAAATTTATTTATTTAATTTATTTTTTGGCTGTGTTGGGTCTTCGCTGCTGCGCACGGGCTTTTCTCTAGTTGCGGCGAGCGGGGGCTACTTTTCGTTGCAGTGCGCGGGCTTCTCATTGCGGTGGCTTCTCGTTGCAGAGCACGGGCTCTAGGCGTGTGGGCTTCAGTAGTTGTGGCATGCGGGCTCAGTAGCTGTGGCTCACGGGCTCTAGAACACAGGCTCAGTAGTTGCGGCGCACGGGCTTAGTTGCTCCGCGGCATGTGGGATCTTCCCAGACCAGGGATCGAACCTGTGTCCCCTGCATTGGCAGGCGGATTCTCAACCACTGCGCCACCAGGGAAGCCCTAGGTGGTGGTATTTTGAATGTGGGATTGTCAAGAAAATCTTTTTGGAGGAAGTCACATATAAGCTGAGAATTAAAGGAGAAATTAGCTGGGCCAAAATGATGTTGATAATGTTTTGGGAGGAGAGAATAGCATCTTTAAAGACTTAGAATTAAGAGTGCCTCTTAAATTATGGCTGCAACATGGAGTGGAAGGTGCACTTCAGGGAATATTGAAACAAGTAGTGAAGAGGTAAGCAGTGCATAAAGTTTTCAAGGACCTACAAACCTGTTCAGAAATATTGGCCTTATTTGCAGGATAATAGGAACACATTAAAGGGTTTTAAACAGAGAAATAATCAGATCAGATCTGCATTTTAGAGAAATTGCTCTGGTTACATTATGGGGAATCGATTGGAGGGTGCGGTTAAAGATTGGAGGGAGGGTAACTTTTTAGGGGACTGTGACAAGTCTGCAGGGTTGATGGTGGTGACTTAGCAGAGCAGATAGATGTGAACACGCACAGAAAAAATAGAACTGGGAGGACTTAAGATTGAAGGCATGTGGCAGTGAGGGCGGAGGAGGAGTCTTGGCTGATGCTCAGGTTCTTGGCTGTGGCACTTGGACCATTCCTTGTTCTGAGACAAGGAACAAGGAGCAGCAGAACATTTGACAGGAAAGATTATAAGTTACATTTTGAACTTACAGACTTAGCTGCACCTGTGATACACCTGCATGACTATTCAAGTAGGCATTTCAAGCTCTGAAGTCCTGGGGGAAATATCTAGATCTGAATTATACGTCTGGAAGTCTGTAGTGATATACATCAAATTAAAGCTGTAGGAGTGGATGAGATTTCTCAAGGCAAGAATGAGAAGAGGGCTTCCCTGGTGGCGCAGTGGTTGAGAATCTGCCTGCCAATGCAGGGGACACGGGTTCGAGCCCTGGTCTGGGAAGATCCCACATGCCGCGGAGCAACTGGGCCCGTGTGCCACAATTACTGAGCCTGCGCGTCTGGAGCCTGTGCTCCGCAACAGGAGAGGCCACGAAAGTGAGAGGCCCGCGCACCGCGATGAAGAGTGGCCCCCACTTGCCACAACTAGAGAAAGCCCTCGCACAGAAACGAAGACCCAACACAGCCATAAATAAATAAAAAAGAAAAAAAAAAAGAAAAAAAAAAAGAATCAGCTGGCCATGATATCCTCTATTTAAAAAAAAAAAAAAAAGAATGAGAAGAGAGTAGGGCTGAGGGTGGAACTCTGAGGAGACTGCCGCTGAGGAGTAGTGGAGCCCACCGAGGAGACGGAGGAGGAGCAGCTAGAAAGGAGAGACAGAGAAGGTACCATCCCAGTAGTTGAAGGCTGAGAGGATTTAAAGAGGGAGGGAGCAGTCAACAATGGTGAGAAATAAAATTAAATGAGGACTAAAAGTTCTATTTTAATTTAGCAAAAAAAGAGACTTTTCTATCTTGGGGGAAGTAACTTCATTGGAGCAGTGGATGTTGCACATAGATTGCACTACAGTGAGGACAAAATGGGAGGAATTCTGAATAATGTATATAGAACAGTTTTTCACTGTGAAGGGGAGAGCTAGCTGTAAGGGGGTGATTCTCTTTTTCTGTCTTATTTTAAAATAGTAGTTGGGAGAGACCTGCTGATAGGATGGGTCTAGCAGAAAGGGTGGAGGGAGGCAACAGAGAGAGGAAGATCCCTGTGGAAGCTGGAGGAGGGGGACTCTGAGTACAGAATCAGGGTCTTAGATTGTCTAGAAGAATCCTTTCCCATGATAATAGGAAGTAAGATCATAGGAATATAGTGGCTGATACGTTTATATGTTTGGCTACAAAAAGTTAAGGAAGTTTCTAAGTGACTGGTGTAGTAGGTTTGAGGAGAATGGAGGTTTCAAATTGAAGGGAAAACTGGCTTAGAAGATGCAGAAGGAAGCCTAGGCAATAGGCAGCTGGAAATGTGGCTGGAGGTCTGTCAGCCTGGAGTGGAGACAGTCTACACGGCTCTGTGGTGTAGTTTACCCCCAGAAGTGCTAAGGGGCTCAGGTATAGGCAGAGTGGAAGCAGAGAGTTGAATTAATCCAGGGCTGAATGTTGTCAAGCATGTGTGAAACATGGCCAGTAGGATAAGGACACTAGTGACGGGCCGTTAGTGATGGAGTTTGAAGTCTGTTAATTAGGGAAGGAAATGCAGAAAGGAGGAAACTGAGAGTTAGATCAGAGGACTGGAGGCTTCAGTGAAATCCAAGGACAGGTGTAGCGGGAGTAGCTAAATGAGAAGGCTGGGAGAGGATAGGTAGTCGTGGTCAGAGAGAGGCTTGTTTGAATTTATGTTCTTAGAGCCTGAGCAGTTCTTGATGATAAAGTCCAGAAACATTTATTTAGAAACAGTGGCTAATCCAATTGTTAGTCTGTGTTACATGATGGAAGAGTAAGGAAGGAAAGATGAGAGGGAAGAAGGGAGGAAGAAAGGAAAGGAAAGAAGTAAGGCAGGAGAAAAATGAAAGAAGAAAGGAAAGAAGGAAGGCAGGAGAAATATGAAGGAAGGAGGGAGGGAGAGGGATGCTATCTCCTGGAAGCTTCCGTAATGATGCTCTTTTCAGGATTGCCTAGGCACAAGATAGGGAAACCACAGTCACACACCTTTGCAGAACTCGTGAGTCTGCCAAAATTTCCAAGGACCTCAAGCTGTTCTTGTGGCCCTAATACAGGATGCTGGTGTCAAGCTGGTTGTCAGTGTCCTTTGTGATCTCTTGATCTAAGAATGGAGAGATAAATCATGTATTTTTCACGGTTTAACTTTTATGTCTAGATGGGCCAGCGTCTTCAGAAATGGAATCCGGTAGAAATGACAGCAAAGACGATCTTGGTGTAAGTATTGAAAGTGGAATTTTAATCCATGTATTCAGGATCTTTCTAATCTCTTGGTTTACTAGAACAGAAATTTAGCTAGCCATCTAGTTTTTGATTAAAAGCTGCTTTTTCCTTTTCCACAAATATACTTCGTACTTAACACTATAGCTATTTCCTTTCTGGATTGTACCCTATGGTGATAAAGTACAAGGTACAGACTTGAGGTTTGATTTAGTTTATATAGTTAAACAAGAACTTGAATTTTCCCCCTTGGATTTTTTATTTGAATGTTTTAAAGTATGTTTTTTGTTTACCGTGCTTACAGTCTTGGTTTTTGGTCACCTTGGAAATGTTAACATAAGCATCTTTTCTTTTTCTCAGTATATGCTTGATAAAAGAAATGTATATTTTGGTACTCTTCGACTATTCTTATGTTTTATCTTTAGCCAGATTATTACTTTGTTGGTTAAAGCTGTTTTCTGTTGAGTTAATAAAATATTCATGATAGCTAAAATTCATCTGATGTAGAAAACCGAATCTTTCTCTGGAGCCTTTTAGAATATCATAGACTGCTTTCTGCCTAGGTGCCTAGATGCTTTCTTCTAAGCCTAAGCTTTTCAGGAAAACTATTGCAGATTTTGCTGTTGTTTAATGACTGCCATTTGTCAATTTGCTGTAGAATTTAAACGTGCCTGATTCATCTCATCCCATTGAAAATGAAGCACCTGGCCCTGGCTTGGTTCCTCCACCTCACCCTCCAATCAGAGGCCCATTGTTTCCAATGGGTACAAGGGGTCCTTTCATTAGAAGGGGTCCTCCTTTTCCTCCACCTCCTCCAGGAAGCATGTACGGAGCTTCCCGCGATTATTTTCCACCAAGGGATTTCCCTGGCCCAGCACCTCCTCCATTTCCAGGTATGCTTTTTTTTTAAGGTTAATATATGTCTTATAGAGTAGATCAGAAATATTAATTTTACTTTCTGTTCATATAGTAATACAGTGGAGGAAAATTTTTCTCAGCTTCTGTGTGTGTGCCATTACTTTTCCAGATTGGGAAGATAGCCAGCCATCAGTAATGAGGCCTCATCAGTAATGAGGCTTCAACTTGATTTATCTTAATAATATGGAATTATTTCTATGATTCAGTATCAAGAAAATCATTGGCTCTTTGCAGCAGTCTTATGTTAAGACTAAAATTGTATCTTAGTTGATAGAAATTGAGTACTCTGTCAATTAGTAAAAGTAATTTCAATTTATATTTTTGCATTAAAATGACTGGCTAAAGTATTTTTTAAAATCTTTTTTTCATAAGTAGCTCCCATGCAGTCTTATTTGTTTAAAACCTAAAATGTGTTTATCATGTTTGGACTAATTGTTGAATTTATTGAAATTCCTCATAGCCTCACATACAAAAAGCGGAATAATTATTGCTTTTATGTCTATGCATTGCCATTTAGAACTATAGGTTTCAGCAGAATAAATACAGGGTTACCAAACACTAGGAAAAAGCCTATCATTTGCCTAATATAGTCATTCCTTCCCTCATTCCGCCTCTATTTTTAAAGTTTAAGGTGAATTAAAATGAATTTTAATTGGGAAATTTAAAGACAGTTTTTGATATAACTGGAAATATTTTAGGATAATATCAAATTAGACTTGGGAATTACTGATCTGAGTTTTAAGTCTGGTGAAAATTATATTACATGAAAGCTTTTTTTAGAGTAAGTTTTACTAGATTTTGAAATAATTGTTCTTTTCAAAAAGTGTTAAGATGTTAGATTTTCATAGGACAAAAAAGTTGCACCTAAATTAATGATATTCCCTTTAATCGCGTGTAGTTGAAGAGAATATGTGTTGCTCAATGTTGTAAAAATTCATTTGTTAGATCAGGTAATTATTCTGGTGTCAACTTTTGAAAATAAAGATAGGTACTAGCAGTTATAAGCTAATGATTTACTGGGGCTGCAGTACAGGTGCTGAAAGTTAAAAAATGTCTTATACCAATCTCTTTGAACAGTGAGAAATATCTGTCCACCAAGAGTCTTTCCTCATTATCTTCCCCCAAGAGCTGGATTTTTCCCTCCACCCCCGCATCCTGAAAGTAGAAGTGAGTTCCCATCAGGGCTGATTCCGCCCTCAAATGAGCCTACTACTGAACATCCAGAACCACAGCAAGAAACTTGACAATATTGTTGGTCTTTCCTCAAAAGTAATTTTGACTTCTCTCTCATTTTCAGTTTAAGTAACTGCTGTTACTTAAGTGATTATATTTTTGCTCAAATTGAAGCTTAATGGAATTATAATTCTCAGGATAGTATTTTGTAAATAAAGATGATTTAAATATGAATCTTATGAGTAAATTATTTCCATCTTATTTTATTCTAGATAGTATAATTATTTTAATTTAACCCATCCCCTATCACATAAACAATAATGAGAGTTTTATATATGTAATCTTGCAGTTGGGGATAATTTGAACTCCAAAGGCTGTGTCTTTATTCCAAGAACTGTGTTTACTATGGTTGTAGACAAATGTGAAAGTAACTTTATGCTTAATTAAATAAATATTAATTGATTTAAAGACTTGTTTGGCATTGATAATAATAAAATTAGCTAGTTTTTTTTATAAATATGGCTCCATTAGTTAGTTTCTTTACTTCTGCCGATAGCTTTGAGGCTTAAAACTAATGCTTTATATGGGTCTTTCCCATTCAGTTATCTTAACCAAAAATGTGTCCTCTTTCTTGCAAATAGACATGAATGACCCAAAGCAACAAATTAATACACTTAAAAGTCAAAGTTCACTATATTTTATAGAAAACCAGGATATTGTCTAATGACAAATTTCAGAATTTGGATCTTCTTAGTTCATTCACTGATTTCGTATGCAGGTTTTCTTTTTTCTTGTTTTTCTCTTCCTTTGTAAGATATTTACTGTTTTTAGTGGGGAATGTTGAGATTTACTATAAGGTAACTGTATTGAGGCAGTGTGTCATTTTGAGCTTTGGACTCAGTATCTTTAGAATGTCTCTCTAACTCAGGTTTGTGTTCTATTATTAGTCATCTTGCACATTAGTATGATTATGAAAGGAAAGGCAATTAAGTATAGGTAATAAATATTATACTATTTATGTATAGAATATAGGCTAACTAGGCTTAGAAAAAAGGCGAAAAAGAAAGGATCTGTGTGAAATGCCTGGATAAAATAATAAGTAGAATGAGGATTATAAAAGCATCGTTACATTTGGTGTTAAAAGCCAGATTTCAGGGGGAAATAGACTATTTTTTCAAGTTGGAAAGGGAAAGAAAGAAGAACAACGGAAGAGGAGTGATGTGGAATGCTCCAATCAAGTAAAATTTTTTTGTTTGCCCTGGGATAGGGGAGACTTGTCTTGGCTTAAGACAGAAGAGGAGAGAGGAGAAGGCAAACAAACATCAGTAGAGAGAGAAGCAGAATCGTAGAGGAGGCAAGGAGAGCATTGGATGAGAGCATGGTGGAAGGCAAGAAGACTTGATATGGGCTGACTGGTCTAAGATACTTTGGGATCCCAGAATAAAGGAACATAATTAGTTTTAAAATATATTTATTAAAGTAATATAAACAAATGGGAATAAATCAAATAATGGTATTTTAGAATGAATAGCAACTTTTCTCCATTTACTCTTTATCCCCATTTATACATCCTAGTCAGTTTCTCTTTTAATTCTTATTTCCCTTTTTTTTTTTTTTTTTTCACACACACACACACTGTATTTTATTTTTACAAGACATAAATAGACTGACACCAAGCATTGTACATGGATGACCACAACAAAAGCAACAATGATTGCAATTACCAAACATGAAACACACTCATGCTATGTCATAATATTGACATTCAGTCCAGTAATCCTCCACTGTAACAGCTCCTTTACTTTGCAGTGAAAATTGATTTGTATATTCTTTGCCTCTGAGTCCTTGTGGGATTTTTTTTTTTTTTTAAATTCAGACAGAAAGTCACAAAAATTATACTCATCCTCCTCAGTTCACTCAGTCCCATGTAATTAATTTTTTTTTTCATCTTGATCTTTTGTTAGCACTTTTATGAGTTCATCAGTTTTTCATTAGAGTTCTGAAAATGCTTATTCATTCAGTTCAGCAGTACAGTCAGTTACCAGAAACCTGTACTTGTCAGAGTCTTTTCCATGAATTTCTTGAAGATGAAACCCTTTTATAGGAACATATTTGCAAAATCATCAGAGTACACCCAGAACTGTCTGTAAATGACAAAAGACTTAAAAATGACCACGGTTAAAGATTTGATGAAAGTTCATAATAATGCAGTTGACAAGAAAATTAGTTATTTCTGAGATATACATTTTAAAGTAATAACTAGGATTATTACTTATAACATTATACCCGAACATATAAGATTTTTAGAAATTTCATGTAATGTCTGAAACATTTATATTAACATATTTCCATACATATTTCCATACAAATACAAATATAAGATTTATAGAAATTTCATGTAATGTCTGAAACATTTATATTAACATATTTCCATACATATTTCCATACAAATACAAATATAAGATTTTTAGAAATTTCATGTAATGTCTGAAACATTTATATTAACATATTTCCATACAAATAACCCAATGAAAGTTTAGTATTAGTTGTTTTGTTTGTTTTTTTATACTGCAGGTTCTTATTAGGCATCAGTTTTATACACATCAGTGTATACATGTCAATCCCAATTGCCCAATTCAGCACACCACCATCCCCACCTCACCGCAGTTTTCCCCCCTTGGTGTCCATATGACCATTCTCTACATTTGTGTCTCAACTTCTGCCCTGCAAACTGGCTCATCTGTACCATTTTTCTAGGTTCCGCATACATGCATTAATATACGATATTTGTTTTTCTCTTTCTGACTTACTTCACTCTGTATGACAGTCTCTAGATCCATCCATGTCTCAACAAATGACTCAATTTCTTTCCTTTTTATGGCTGAGTAATATTCCATTGTATATATGTACCACAACTTCTTTATCCATTCGTCTGTTGATGGGCATTTAGGTTGCTTCCATGACCTGGCTATTGTAAATAGTGCTGCAATGAACATTCGGGTGCATGTGTCTTTTTGAATTACGGTTTTCTCTGGGTATATGCCCAGTAGTGGGATTGCTGGGTCATATGGTAATTCTATTTTTAGTTTTTTAAGGAACCTCCATATTGTTCTCCATAGTGGCTGTATCAATTTACATTCCCACCAACAGTGCAAGAGGGTTCCCTTTTCTCCACACCCTCTCCAGCATTTGTTGTTTGTAGATTTTCTGATGATGCCCATTCTAACAGGAGTGAGGTGATACCTCATTGTAGTTTTGATTTGCATTTCTCTAATAATTAGTGATGTTGAGCATCTTTTCATGTGCTTCGTGGCCATCTGTATGTCTTCTTTGGAGAAATGTCTATTTAGGTCTTCTGCCCATTTTTGGATTGGGGTGTTTGTTTCTTTGATATTGAGCTGAATGAGCTGTTTATATATTTTGGAGATTAATCCTTTGTCCGTTGATTCATTTGCAAATATTTTCTCCCATTCTGAGGGTTGTCTTTTCGTCTTGTTTATGGTTTCCTTTGCTGTGCAAAAGCTTTGAAGTTTCATTAGGTCCCATTTGTTTATTTTTGTTTTTATTTCCATTACTCTAGGAGGTGGATCAAAAAAGATCTTGCTGTGATTTATGTCAAAGAGTGTTCTTCCTATGTTTTCCTCTAAGAGTTTTATAGTGTCCAGTCTTATATTTAGGTCTCTAATCCATTTTGAGTTTATTTTTGTGTATGGTGTTGGGGAGTATTCTAATTTCATTCTTTTACATGTAGCTGTCCAGTTTTCCCAGCACCACTTATTGAAGAGACTGTCTTTTCTCCATTGTATATCTTTGCCTCCTTTGTCATAGATTAGTTGACCATAGGTGCGTGGGTTAATCTCTGGGCTTTCTATCTTGTTCCATTGATCTATGTTTCTGTTTTTGTGCCAGTACCATACTGTCTTGATTACTGTAGCTTTGTAGTATAGTCTGAAGTCAGGGAGTCTGATTCCTCCAACTCCATTTTTTTCCCTCAAGACTGCTTTGGCTATTCGGGGTCTTTTGTGTCTCCATACAAATTTTAAGATGATTTGTTCTAGCTCTGTAAAAAATGCCATTGGTAATTTGATAGGGATTGCATTGAATCTGTAGATTGCTTTGGGTAGTATACTCATTTTCACAATGTTGATTCTTCCAATCCAAGAACATGGTATATCTCTCCATCTGTTGGTATCATCTTTAATTTCTTTCATCAGTGTCTTATAGTTTTCTGCATACAGGTCTTTCGTCTCCCTAGGTAGGTTTATTCCTAGGTATTTTATTCTTTTTGTTGCAATGGTAAATGGGAGTGTTTCCATAATTTCTCTTTCAGATTTTTCATCATTAGTGTATAGGAATGCAAGAGATTTCTGTGCATTAATTTTGTATCCTGCAACTTTACCATATTCATTAATTAGCTCTAGCAGTTTTCTGGTGGCAGTTTTAGGATTCTCTATGTATAGTATCATGTCATCTGCAAACAGTGACAGTTTTACTTCTTGTTTTCCAATTTGTATTCCTTTTATTTCTTTTTCTTCTCTGATTGCCGTGGCTAGGACTTCCAGAACTATGTTGAATAATAGTGGTGAGAGTGGACATCCTTGTCTCGTTCCTGATCTTAGAGGAAATGCTTTCAGTTTTTCACCATTGAGAATGATGTTTGCTGTGGGTTTGTCATATATGGCCTTTATTATGTTGAGGTAGGTTCCCTCTATGCCCACTTTCTGGAGAGTTTTTATCAGAAATGGGTGTTGAATTTTGTCAAAAGCTTTTTCTGCATCTATTGAGATGATCATATGGTTTTTATTCTTCAATTTGTTAATATGGTGTATCACATTGATTGATTTGCGTATATTGAAGAATCCTTGCATCCCTGGGATAAATCCCACTTGATCATGGTGTATGATCCTTTTAATGTGTTGCTGGATTCTGTTTGCTAGTATTTTGTTGAGGATTTTTGCATCTATATTCATCAGTGATATTGGTCTGTAATTTTCTTTTTTTGTAGTGTCTTTGTCTGGTTTTGGTATCAGGGTGATGGTGGCCTCATAGAATGAGTTTGGGAGTGTTCCTTCCTCTGCAATTTTTTGGAAGAGTTTGAGAAGGATGGGTGTTAGCTCTTCTCTAAATGTTTGATAGAATTCACCTGTGAAGCCATCTGGTCCTGGACTTTTGTTTGTTGGAAGATTTTTAATCACAGTTTCAATTTCATTACTTGTGATTGGTCTGTTCATATTTTCTGTTTCTTCCTGATTCAGTCTGGGAAGGTTATACCTTTCTAAGAATTTGTCCATTTCTTCCAGGTTGTCCATTTTATTGGCATAAAGTTGCTTGTAGTAGTCTCTTAGGATGCTTTGTATTTCTGCGGTGTCTGTTGTAACTTCTCCTTTTTCATTTCTGATTTTATTGATTTGAGTCCTCTCCCTCTTTTTCTTGATGAGTCTGGCTAATGGCTTATCAATTTTGTTTATCTTCTCAAAGAACCAACTTTTAGTTTTATTGATCTTTGCTATTGTTTTCTTTGTTTCTATTTCATTTATTTCTGCTCTGATCTTTATGATTTCTTTCCTTCTGCTAACTTTGGGTTTTGTTTGTTCTTCTTTCTCTAGTTTCTTTAGATGTAAGGTTAGATTGTTTACTTGAGATTTTTCTTGTTTCTTGAGGTAGGCTTGTATAGCTATAAACTTCCCTCTTAGAACCGCTTTTGCTGCATCCCATAGGTTTTGGGTCGTCGTGTTTTCATTGTCATTTGTCTCTAGGTATTTTTTGATTTCCTCTTTGATTTCTTCAGTGATCTCTTGGTTATTTAGTAACGTATTGTTTAGCCTCCATGTGTTTGTCCTTTTTACGTTTTTTTCCCTGTAATTCATTTCTAATCTCATAGCGTTGTGGTCAGAAAAGATGCTTGATATGATTTCAATTTTCTTAAATTTACTGAGGCTTGATTTGTGACCCAAGATGTGATCTATCCTGGAGAATGTTCCGTGCGCACTTGAGAAGAACGTGTAATCTGCTGTTTTTGGATGGAATGTCCTATATATATCAATTAAATCTATCTGGTCTATTGTGTCATTTAAAGCTTCTGTTTCCTTATTTATTTCCATTTTGGATGATCTGTCCATTGGTGTAAGTGAGGTGTTAAAGTCCCCCACTATTATTGTGTTACTGTCGATTTCCTCTTTTATAGCTGTTAGCAGTTGCCTTATGTATTGAGGTGCTCCTATGTTGGGTGCATATATATTTATAATTGTTATATCTTCTTCTTGGATTGATCCCTGGATCATTATGTAGTGTCCTTCCTTGTCTCTTGTAACCTTCTTTATTTTAAAGTCTATTTTATCTGATATGAGTATAGCTACTCCAGCTTTCTTTTGATTTCCATTTGCATGGAATATCTTTTTCCATCCCCTCACTTTCAGTCTGTATGTGTCCCTAGGTCTAAAGTGGGTCTCTTGTAGACAGCATATATATGGGTCTTGTTTTTGTATCCATTCAGCCAGTCTATGTCTTTTGGTTGGGGCATTTAATCCATTCACGTTTAAGGTAATTATCGATATGTATGTTCCTATGACCATTTTCTTAATTGTTTTGGGTTTGTTTTTGTAGGTCCTTTTCTTCTCTTGTGTTTCCCACTTAGAGAAGTTCCTTTAGCATTTGTTGTAGAGCTGGTTTGGTGGTGCTGAATTCTCTTAGCTTTTGCTTGTCTGCAAAGCTTTTGATTTCTCCATCAAATCTAAATGAGATCCTTGCCGGGTAGAGTAATCTTGGTTGTAGGTTCTTCCCTTTCATCACTTTAAGTATATCATGCCACTCCCTTCTGGCTTGCAGAGTTTCTGCTGAGAAATCAGCTGTTAACCTTATGGGAGTTCCCTTGTATGTTATTTGTCATTTTTCCCTTGCTGCTTTCAATAATTTTTCTTTGTCTTTAATTTTTGCCACTTTGATTACTATGTGTCTCGGCGTGTTTCTCCTTGGGTTTATTCTGTATGGGACTCTCTGCGCTTCCTGGACTTGGGTGGCTATTTCCTTTCCCATGTTAGGGAAGTTTTCGACTATAATCTCTTCAAATATTTTCTCTGGTCCTTTCTCTCTCTCTTCTCCTTCTGGGACCCCTATAATGCGAATGTTGTTGCGTTTAATGTTGTCCCAGAGGTCTCTTAGGCTGTCTTCATTTCTTTTCATTCTTTTTTCTTTAGTCTGTTCTGCAGCAGTGAATTCCACCATTCTGTCTTCCAGGTCACTTATCCGTTCTTCTGCCTCAGTTATTCTGCTATTGATTCCTTCTAGTGTAGTTTTCATTTCAGTTATTGTATTGGTGATCTCTGTTTGTTTGTTCTTTAATTCTTCTAGGTCTTTGTTAATCATTTCTTGCATCTTCTCAATCTTTGCCTCCATTCTTATTCCGAGGTCCTGGATCATCTTCACTATCATTATTCTGAATTCTTTTTCTGGAAGGTTGCCTATCTCCACTTCATTTAGTTGTTTTTCTGGGGTTTTTTCTTGTTCCTTCATCTGGTACATAGCCCTCTGCCTTTTCATCTTCTCTATCTTTCTGTAACTGTGGTTTTTGGTCCACAGGCTGCAGGATCGTAGTTTTTCTTGCTTCTGTTGTCTGCCCTCTGGTGGTTGAGGCTATCTAAGAGGCTTGATGGGAGGCTCTGGTGGTGGGTAGAGCTGACTGTTGCTGTGGCGGTCAGAGCTCAGTAAAACCTTAATCCACTTGACTGTTGATGGGTGGGGCTGGGTTCCCTCCCTGTTGCTGTGGCGGTCAGAGCTCAGTAAAACCTTAATCCACTTGACTGTTGATGGGTGGGGCTGGGTTCCCTCCCTGTTGGTTGTTTTGCCTGAGGCAACCCAACACTGGAGCCTACCTGGGTTCTTTGGTGGGGTTAATGGCAGACTCTGGGAGGGCTCACGCCAAGGAGAACTTCCCAGAACCTCTGCTGCCAGTGTCCTTATCCCCACGGTGAAACAGAGCCACTACTCGCCTCTGCAGGAGACCCCCCAACACCAGCAGGTAGGTCTGGTTCAGTCTCCCCCAGGGTCACTGCTCCTTCCCCTGGGTCCCGATGCACACATTACTTTGTGTGTGCCCTCCAAGAGTGGGGTCTCTGTTTCCCCCAGTCCTGTCAAAGTCCTGCAATCAATTCCCACTAGGCTTCAAAGTCTGATTCTCTAGGAATTCCTCCTCCCGTTGCCGGACCCCCAGGTTGGGAAGCCTGACGTGGGGCTCAGAACCTTCACTCCAGTGGGTGGAATTCTGTGGTATAAGTGTTCGCCAGTCTGTGAGTCACCCACCCAGCAGTTATGGGATTTGATTTTACTCTGATTGCGCCCCTCCTACCGTCTCACTGTGGCTTCTCCTCTGTCCTTGGACGTGGGGTATCCTCCTTGGTGAAGTCCAGGGTCTTCCTGTCAATGATTGTCCAGCAGCCAGTCGTGATTCTGGTGCTCTCGCAAGAGGGAGTGAGAGCACGTCCTTCTACTCCGCCATCTTGGTTAATCTCTCTTATTTCCCTTTTTAATTCTGATGATTTTAGAATTTTAGAAAATAATCTTATACCTCTAATCTCTGATTTATCAACTTAATTTATTAAATTTATCAGTTAGTATATTGATTCCTTGAGATGAAAAATTGGGACTTAATGCACTTGTATTATTCCCATCCCCATTTTCCTTTCCTCTTCATGTTTGATGTTTATCCAAATTAAAGTTTTCTATTGTTGCCTTTGTAATTTTTAATATATTTAAACCTCTATTAGTATCCCTTCTCTTTATTCCACTTCCCTTCTTCCCCTACCCTGGCCAAAATCCTATTTTCTCTTAGCTATACATTTATATTTTCAAGGTTGCTAATAATTATATTATGCCTACAAGCATAACCTGTCTTCTTTTTTTTTTTAATTTATTTATTTTTGGCTGTGTTGGGTCTTCGTTTCTGTGTGAGGGCCTTCTCCAGCCGCGGCGAGCAGGGGCCACTCTTCATCGCGGTGCGCGAGCCTCTCACCACCGCGGCCCCCCTTGTTGCGGAGCACAGGCTCCAGACACGCAGGCTCAGTAGTTGTGGCTCACGGGCCCAGTTGCTCCGCGGCATGTGGGATCCTCCCAGACCAGGGCTCGAACCCGTGTCCCCTGCATTGGCAGGCAGACTCTCAACCACTGTGCCACCAGGGAAGCCCCTGTCTTCTTTTTTTATTTTTATTTTTTTAAAACTGAAGTATAGTTGATTTACAAGCATAACCTACCTTCTGTACTTGGCCCACAGTTGATCTAAAATTTGAAAATCAGGGACTTCCCTGGTGGTCCAGTGGTAAAGAATCTGCCTTGCAATGCAGGGGACGCCAGTTCAATCCCTGGTCAGGAAACTAGGATCCCACATGCTGTGGGGCAAATAAGCCCGTGCGCTGCAACTACTGAGCTCGTGTGCCTCAACTGGAGAGCCCGTGTGCCTCAAACTACAGAGCCCATGTGCCCTGGAGCCTGCGCGCCACAACTAGAGAAGAGAAAACCCACACGCCACAACTAGAGAGAAGCCTGCATGCTGCAACGAAAGATCCTGCATGCCTCAGTGAAGGTCCCGTGTGCTGCAACTAAGACCTGACGCAGCCAAAAATAAATAAATTAAATAAATAGTAAATAAATCTTTCAAAAAATAAAATAAAATTTGAAAGTCATAAGTAGCATTTATAACATTATCATCATTAAATGTTGTTCACCAGCAGACCAAATCATATACAGTTGACCCTTAAACAACATGGGTTGGAACTGTGCAGGTCCACTTATATCCAGATGTTTTTCAATAGTAAATACTATGGTATTACACAATCCACGGCTGGTTGCAATTTGCAGATGCAGAACCTCGGATATGGAGGAACCTTGAAAATGGAGGAACTGCGGATAAGGAGTGCTGACTATAGGTTATACATAGATTTTCAACTGCATGGAAGGTTGACACCCTTAACTGCCCCCCGCCCCTGCCACGGACATTGTTTAAGGGTCAACAAGTATATGGACTGGCTCTGAGCCCAGCTTCAGGTTCTATCAGGCAGACTGACTCCCAGCCCCTGATAACATCAGGACAGCATCTGAAGGGATAGTTAAAGGGATAAGGCGACATTCAAGATATTGAACGGAGCATTATTTTGGACTGATATGCAATAGGCTTGGACATTTCAAGAAAGAATGCTTCTTGGTCCTGGCTGGATAACTTTCCCCTCTGTATAATATTTTAAATAGAAAAGTAAAACGTCGTCCTATAAGAAGAGTTAGAAAATGTTCAAAAGCCGAAGAAAAAACAATCATCCAGGGTCATCACCAAAACAAAATCATTTTTTGCATTTATGTTGTAGTTTGTCAGGCCTTTTATCCTTCAAGTATCTTTTGTATTGTAATTATGTCTATAATTTTATATTCTTTAATATAAATAATTTTTATGTAGTCATGGTAAAGCTCATTTTTAATGGTTGTATAAGTTTCCTTTTTGTGAATACAGTTTGACTATTCTTTCCTTGCTGAGCACTAAAGCTGTTTTCTTTCTTTTTCTCTTTAGAATTTTTAAAGAATTATATATGATAGTATAACATCTGAAAAGTATATACACTCTACCCACCCCCCCACCCTAGATTTAGGATAATTCTTTAGGAATATATTTCTAAAATATATTCTGGGACCAATATTTGGGGCAGGGGAGAGAGGATAGTTGAGAGGAAGGATCACATTCTTTGGAACCAGGTTGGTTGAAAAAAAAATTGACTTTTTTTTTTTAAAGCCAGACAATTTGTAGATGTGGTTAGATGCTATAAAATTATTTTATGAATATAGCTGGTGATTTTTAGTCTGTTTCTGCAAGTGTGGTTCAGGGTTCATCATGAGTTTACTTAAATAAGCATCTAGCTTGATAACCTTTTCAAATTAAATCTCCTTTTTCTTTCAAAGTAGCAGCAGAATTTGAATTCTGTCAAATTCTTTGACAGAATTTGATACAAGTACTACAAAAGAGATGGTGGGTTTTTTCATGGAACATGAGAGCTCTCTGATAACTGTCTATATATATATTATATATTCATTCATCTCTCTATGGACACTTAGGTTGTTCCATATATAGGCTATTGTAAATAATACTGCATGAACATGGTGGTACTAAAATCTCTTCAAGATACTGATTTCATTTTCTTTGGGTATATACCATGATGTGGGGATTGCTGGATCATATAGCAATTCTACTTTTAATTTTTTGAGGGACTTCCTCATAATTCTTCCATAGTAGCTGTACCAGTTTATAGTCCCACCAGCAGTGTACACGGTTTCCTTTTCTCCACATCCTCACCAGCATTTGTTATCTTTTGACTTCTTGATAATAGATAGCCTAACAGGTGTGAGGTGGTATCTCACTGTGGTTTTGATTTGCATTTCCTTGATGATTAGTGATACTGAGCATCTTTTTATGTATCAGTTGGCCATTTGTATGTCTTCTTTGGAAAAATGCTTGTTCAAGTCCTCTGCCCACTTTTCAAATTGGGTTATTTGTTTTTTTGCTATTAAGTTGTATGAGTTCCTTGTTTATTTTTTATATTAACTCCATATCAGATATATGGTTTGAAAATATTTTCTCCCATGTCATAGGTTGCCTTTTTATTTTGTTGATGGTTTCCTTTGCTGTGCAGAAGCTTTTCAGTTTGATGTAATCCCACTTGTTTATTTTTTATTTTGCTTGCCTTTGCTTTTGGTGTCAAATCCAAAAAAGCATTACCAGGACTAATGTCAAGAAGCTTACCACCTGTGTTTTCTTCTAGTTTTATGGCTCTAGGTTTATGTTCGTCTTTAATCCATTTTGAGTTGATTTTTATGTGTGGTGTAAAACAAGGGTCCAGTTTTATTTGCTTGCATATGAATATCCAGTTTCCCCAACACCATTTATTGAAGAGATTATCCGTTCCCTGTTGTGTATACTTGGTGCCTTGTCAAAAATTAATTGGCCATATATGCATGGGCTTATTTTTCTGGGTCCTCTATTCTATTCCTTCAGACTATGTTTTTGTTTTTTTGCCAATACCATACTGATTTGATTACTATAGCTTTGTAATGCAGTTTGAAATCTGGAAATGTGATGCCTCCAGCTTTGTTCCTCTTTCTCAAGATTGCTTTGACTATTTGGAGTCTTTTGTGGTTCCATAGAAATTTTAGGATTTTTTTTTTCTGCTTCTATGGAAAATGTCATTGGAATTTTGAATAGGAATTGCATTAAATCTGTAGATCTCTTTGGGTAGTATGTACATTTTAACAGTACTAATTCTTTCAACCCATGAACATGGAATATCTTTCCATTTATTTGTGTCTTCCTCAATTTTTTCATCAGTGTCTGATAGTTTTCGGTGCACAGATCTTTCATTTCCTTGGATAAGTTTATTCCTAAGTATTTTATTGTTTTTGATGTTGTTGTAAATGGGATTGCTTTCTTAATGCTTTCTTAATTTCCTTTTCGGCTAGGTCACTGTTAATGTTTAGAAGTACAACTGATTTTTGTATATTAATTTTGTGTCCTGTAACTTTACTGAATTTGTTTCTTAGTTCTAACAGTTTTTTGGTTCAGTCTTTAAGGTATACTATACAGGCGTACCTTGCAGATATTGTGGGTTTGGTTCCAGAACTCTGCAGTGAAGTGAATATCACAATAGAGTCACATGATTTTTTTTTGTTTCCCAGTGCATATAAAAGTTATGTTTCTATTATACTGTAGTCTATTAAGTGTGGAATAGCATTATGTCTACAAAAAAAAAGTACATACCATAATGAAAAAATACTTAATTACTAAAAAATGCTAACCATCATCTGAGCCTTCAATAAATCATAATTTTTTGCTGGTGGAGGGCCTTGCCTGTATGTTGATGGCTATTGACTGATCAGGGTGGTGGTTGCTGAAGGTTGGTGTGACTGTGGAAATTTCTTACAATAAGGCAACAATGAAGTTTACCACATCAATTGACTCTTCCTTTCATGAATGTTTTCTCTCTAGCCATGCAACGCTGTCTGATAGCATTTTACCCACAGTAGAACTCCTTTCAAAATTGGAGTCAATCCTCTCAAACTCTGCTGTAATATTCTAAATCCTTTGTTGTCATTTCAGCAATCTTCATAGGAGTAGATTCCATCTCCACTTTCTTTGCTCATCCATAAGAAGCAACTCCTCATCTGTTCAAGTTTTATCATGAGATTGTAGCAATTCAGTCACATCTTCAGACTCCACTTCTAATTCTAGTTCTCTAACTGTTTCCACTACATCTGCAGTGACTTCTTCCACTGAAGTCTTCAACCCCTCACAGTCATCCATGAAGGTTGGAATCAACTTCTTCCAAACTCCTGTTAATGTTTTTTTAAAAAATTTCTTTCTTTCCTAAATATCTCAATTTTTAAAGTAATTGCCCTTAGGGAATTTGAGTCCTTCTCATGTAATTCTTATATATATATATATATATATAAATAATTTTTATTTATTTATTTATTTGTTTATTTTTGACCGCTTTGGGTCTTCGTTGCTGCGCGCGGGATTTCTCTAGTTGCGGTGAGCAGGGGCTACTCTTCCTTGTGGTGCGTGGTCCTCTTATTGCGGTGACTTCTCGTTGCAGAGCACGGGCTCTAGGTGCGCAGGCTCAGTAGTTGTGGCGCATGGACTTAGTTGCTCCGTGACATGTGGGATCTTCCTGGACCAGGGCTCGAACCCGTGTCCCCTGCATTGGCAGGCGAATTCTTAACCACTGGGCAACCAGGGAGGTCCTAATGTTGGTATTTTGACCTCTTCCCATGAATCATGAGAATGTCCTTAAGGGCATCTAGAATGAAGAATCCTTTCCAGAAGGTTTTCACTTTACTTTGCCCAGATTCATCAAAGGAATTGCTTTCTATGGCAGCTCTACCTTACAAAATGTTCTTCTTAAATAGTAGGACTTAAATGTTGAAATTACTCCTTGATCCATGGGCTGCAGAATGGATGTTGTGTTAGCAGACATGAAAACACATTAATCTCATTGTCCATCTCCATCAGAGTTCTTAGGTAACCAGGTGCATTGTCAATGAGCAGGAATATTTTGAAAGGAATCTTTTTTTTCTGAGCAGTAGGTCTCAACAGTGGGCTTAAAATAGTCAGTAAACCATGCTGTAAACAGAAGTGCTGTCATCCAGGCTTTGTTGTTCCATTTATAGAGCATAGGCAGAGTAGATTTAGCATAATCTACCTAAGGACCCTAGGATTTTCAGAATGGTAAATGAGCGTTGGCTTCAACTTAAAGTCCCCCGCTGCATTAGCCCCTAGCAAGAAAGTCAGCCTGTCCTTTGAAGCTTTGAAGCTGGGCATTGATTTCTCTCTAGGTATGAAAGTCCTCGATGGCAGCATCTTCCAATAGAAGGCTGTTTCATCTACATTAAAAATCCCTTGTTTAGTGCAGTCACCTTCATTAATTGTCTTAGCTAGGTCTTCTGGATAACTATAAAACTATATCAGCACTTGCTGCTTCACCTTGTACTTTTATGTTATGGAGACGGCTTCTTTCCTTGAATGTTATGAACCAACCTCTGCTAGTTTCAAACTTTCTTCTGCAGCTTCCTTGCCTCTCTCAGACTTCCTAGAATTGAAATTAGTTAGGGTCTTGCTGTGGATTAGGCTTTGGCTTAAAGGAATTATGTGGCTGGTTTGATCTTCTTTCCAGAGCGCTAAAACGCTCTCTATTACAGCAATCAGGCTGTTAGCTTTCTTATCATTCGTGTATTCACTGGAGCAGCAATTTCAGTTTCCTTCAAGAACTTTTCCTTTGCCTTCACAACTTGGCTAACTGTTTGGTCCCAGGAGGCCTAGCTTTTGGCCTGTCTTGTCTTTTGACATGTTTGATTTAAAGTGAGAGATGAATGACTCTCCCTTTCACTGGAACACATAGAGGACTTTGAGGCCTATTAATTGTCCTAATTTCAGTATTGTTGTGTCTCAGGTAATAGGAAGGTCTGAGGAGAGAGAGAGAGATAGGGGAATAGCTGGTCTGTGGAACAGTCAGAACACACATTAATCAGTTAAGTTTGCCATCTTTTATGGACACAGTTCATGGCATCCCAAAACAATTTCAATAGTAACACCAAAGATCACTGATTGCAGATCACCATACAAATATAATAATGAAAATGTTTGAAATATTGTGAGAATTACCAAAATGTGACACAGAGATACAAAGTGAGCAAACATTGTTGGAAAAATGGCACAGGGTTGCCACAAACCTTCAATTTGTAAAAACTGCAGTATGTATAAAGCTCAACAAAGTGAAGTGAATAAAACAAGGTGTGCCTATGTATAATGTCATGTCAATGCAGAGTAGTCTTCCTTTCTGACTTGGATACCCTTTATTTCTTTTTCTTGCCTAATTGCTCTGGCTAGGACTTCCAGTACTATGTTGAATGGAAGTGGTAAGAGTGGGCACCATTGTCACGTTCCTGATCTTAGAGGAAAGGATTTCCACTTTTCACTGTCGAGTGTGATGTTAGCTGTGGGCTTGTCATATATGGCCATTTTAAAGTTGAGGTACATTACCTCTATTTTTGCTTGGTTGTTCCAATTTTTGGCATATGTTCTTTTATTAACCTATAATTATATTGATTCTCCTTTATTTAGAAATGATATAAATGATGTTCTAAAAATTTTATTACCATTTCTTTGTTGGAACTTGTCATTTTGAATTATAGTTATTTCAACCAAAGTTAACTGATTTTCTCTCAACTTAAGTTCAAGTCCTTTTTGATAGTTTTTCAAATTGCTAGATATTTATGTTAACTTTATATTTTGAAATAGTTTGCCCTCAGAGTCTGTTTTATTTTAGACTTTAAACTTATATAAAGAAATCTTAAAGTCTCACTTAACTGATACTTTCATAAAGTTATACTTATTAGTATACTAGGAAGTATTATCAAATAATGCACTATGATAAAAAAAGAACTTAATTTTCTTTTTTTGGTGAAAGGAGCCAGGTAATTACCTAGGTCTGAAAAAGGTGGGTCTGTGGATTTGTTGACCCCTTGGATTACAAAATGTCCAAATACTCTGTTGATTTTATTAATTTAGTGGAAAACATGATCAAATCAGTGAACTGATAATGTGTTAATTACCTGGTTAAAATCATGTTTGGCACACAGCAACTATTCTCTATCAGTCATGATATTTCTTAGCTAATTTATCTGTGTTTTATCAGAAAATTTCACTTAAGTGAATGTTTCTTGATTAACTAAAATCCATTCTTTTAAACACAAATATTTATTTTAACCATCTTGTGTGAAAAGATTTCTAAGATGTATTAAATACTCTATTAACTCACTACAGAGATATTTTGAATATACTTTCCTATTGATTCAGGGTCATTACAAACATTTATCATTGCTGTGTATTTCAAGCTTGTTATAGGGGTGTTTAATTCTGTTTCAAGTTCCTTTACAAGTGGCTTAAGATAAGTTATGTTCTCTTTTTAGGGTTGTAAACTTCTGTGCCTTTCACAGTCACTTCTCTCCATTTCTAATCTACTGGAGACTGAGAAACAAGACGAACAGGCTTATTAGAATTATGCTGAACATAAGAATAAATGAGCTAAAACGAAACAAGTGGCTCTTCTGAATTTGATGCCTTTAAGCATTAATGCAGGGAATAATCTGGTTCCACAAGCCTTTTTTACTTACTTGTGTATTCTTGGCCACACCCCAAATAGCTGATGTTTTTTTCTGTAATGTTTTCTGTAACAAAATAATATAAAGAATACCCTTTTACTTATTACCTAGAGAGCAAATTTAACATTTGCCTTAATTTTTTTCAAGAAAAAATATTACAGATAAGTTGTCTTCATGCTGCAGAGGTAAGTACTCTTGTGAAAACGATGTGAATATTTTTTGTTTTTCCAGTTAAATGAGTTTATGTATAGTATGTAGGTTTATTTTTCTTGCCTTTTAAAAATGTACATCAATAGGCTCATTATATATATACATACATATATATATACATATACATATATATATACATATATATATACACATATATATATACACATATATATATACATATATATATGTGTATATATATATATAATATATATCCTTTAGAAGTCAGCTTTTTTTACTCAACATTTTTTTGAGATCCATCAAAGTTAAGAAATGGAGGTCAAGTTAGTTCATTCTGACCACTGTGTGGTGTTCCACTGTGTGGCTTTGCCACAATAACTTTATTCTGTTATTAACGGTCATTAGGTTGCTGCTGACTTTTCGTTATAAATAATGTGGAAATAAGCCTTTTAATATTTCTTTGTCACAGAAGCAGTAGTTTTCTAGAGCTGTAGTTTTCAAACTGGGGTACACCCCTTCAGAGTATGCAAAGAATTTCTGAGCAGTATACAGGTATGCTTCTAGGAAAATTCACAGAATTTCACCTTCCATGTATATTCTTCTTCAAAGTTGTTCTGCCTAAGGAAGAACTTGTGAACAAGGTGCAGATTCTCCTTTCCTACTCTTCATTTTGCAGTTACCCTTCTCCCATGTGTAAAATGAGCACACACCTTTAATCTGGTCCTAGTCGTATGATGATGCATCGTACTAAGGTGTGTAAACCTCTGGAGCTCAAGAGACAATATGAAATATTGGTGTCAGTGCTGAGAAAGTGAATAACTCTAGTGATTGCTTTGAACCAGTTGACTTATCTAAAATAATTTTTGGTCATAGACCAGTGCTTTTTTTGGTCCTAAAAGCTCAGAAGTTCGAAGAATGGGTGACATTGCTGTAACAAAACTTTCTCTTCTCATCTACTTTATGTGAAAAAGATTTTTAGCGCTTGTTTTTATAAAAATGAAAATAGGAATAGAATGAATGATGGACCTGACTCATTTCAGGAACAAGTAATATTCATCCATGGAATATGAACTATTTGGGTAAAAAAAAAAAAGATGCAGCCTTATCCATGTCATTAAGAAATGCAGTTCTAATAAGTTTATTCTTTATACTAATTTAAATTTATAATATTTGTATTTTTGATCAATTATATTTAATATGTATAAAATCTAGGAGAAAAAATTTAACATGGCTTTTAAGAAAATAATCACACATTTTAAATTCTATGGGTTTTTTTTTTTTGCAGAAAATATATAAGTAATCAATGAAAGACTAACAAAAAGCATTACATTTGCATAAGAAGCTGTGGGATAGTTGGAAAGGATATATGTAGCAGTCTGGGTCAAATCAGGAGACAAAGCACACAGTAGCTCAAACTGGGAAAGTTTAATATAAAGAATTATTAACTGTGATAAGAATAATTACAAAATATGAGGAAACTGTATATAACCCCCTAGAGCTGAGGGAGGTCACTCATGGTAGGACAAACTTGGAAGGGGTTCAGCCCTCTTTGGTGAAGGTGTGTTTCAGCTCCCAGGATAGCAGAGAAGATCGCTGGTTCCACAAGGCCTGAGCTGGTCTGGAGATGCTGAGCAAGCAATAGGCACTGTCCAGGGTGCAGGTGGGGAGCAGGTGAACAGCAACCATTGATTGGCACTGGGTGTGCAGTGGGAGTGTGGATGCCAGGGATGGGGAGGTCTTCAGAGCCAGTGGGTGGGCCACACATGACATGCAGGCTGCTCAGGGCAGGGAATGGGAGTCCAGTGCAGGCAGGAGGCCTTCAAAGCGTATGAGCTGTATAGCAGCTCTAGTTTCTGTGTGAAGGAAGGTCAGGCTGAGGCTGCAAGGTGGCAGAGGGACCATGGCTGGGGGAGGCTCCACCGCAAGTCTTATATCCAGGCTGCCTACCCTGGCCTGCCCTGGGAACTACAGGAGAACCTCTGCCTTCTACCATATCCCCCATGGCCCTTACTGAAAAAACTTAACATTGTGCTGACTTTAAAGGTGTTTTACTTAAAGGAGTTCCATTATTGGAGGGAATATATTGAAGGGTGACTTCAGAGCTGAGGCAGTAAATTAATAACTGATACAATATATGGGTTTAAGGAGGAAAATGATATAAAATTTCCAAATGATCAGGAACTTATTGCATCTTTAAAACAGATGATCAGGAGCTTAGTGCATCTTTAAAATAGATGAATGGTAGTAAGTATGAAATTACCATGGCAATGTAATCGTAAGTGTACCAGAGCGATGTGTACTTGTAATTGTACCCAGGCACTCACTTCTCCCTTGCCAGATGCAGCGTGTTCCACTGTCCGTCGTGGACAACGGGGGTCTATGAAGCTGTGAGAGAAGTATGCTCCGAATGTTTGAAGAGCAGGTAGGAAGCCCAGGTGTGAAGCTCCAGATGGAGCTGGTGGGTGTGAGGGGGTTGCGAGCTGGAGGGGGGAGCAGGGCTCCCTGCAGGCCTTGGATTGCTTTCATATAAATCAGATACTTCTGAGTGTTGGTGGCTGATGTGTGTTCTCAACGGTGCCTAAACTAGCAGCAGGGTTATGTATGTACAAATTAGAGCTTCATCATTATTTTGAAATACTTGTAGTGAAAAAAAATCACTTGAATTTGAAATTAATTTACATTACATAAGAAATCTCAACATTACACTTACCATTACATTTAAAGCTGTTAGATTTCATTAAGTATAATTTCAGCTGCATAAATTTTTGAATGTTGTGGACAGAAAGGTTTAAAAATTATCACCCATTTGTGGGGTGTTTCTCTTGGTGGGAATGTTAAAATTTTTAATAGGTTATAAGTTAAAACATTTGACAAGATTTTATTTGAAAGTTCTATACAAATTCAGCAATTATTTCCTCCAAGCCTCTGCATTTTATTTTTCTCATCAATTACATAATAAAGAAAACAAGGTTTTTTTTGTTTTTTGTTTTTTTTGCTTCAATTCCTTCTAGTTTAAACGAGTATGCTGCATAATATTTTCTATGTGTCAGGACATGAAAAAGCTTAGGAAGCACTGATATAGACAATGTGGTGTGACTCTTGGGTATTATTCACACCTGCTGTGTATTACTCCATTAGCACCATTTAATACTACTGGCTTCAAAACAATCCAGTCTGGTTCATGCTATTGTATAAGCCTCAAGCAAGTTAGTTGCTGAATCTGTGTGTTCAATCATAAGCACACTGTCCTTCCCAAGCCCCACCCTACCAACTCCCTAACTTCTTTATTCCCAGGGTTGTGGAGGAAATGGGAAAGTAATTTTAGATATATAAATTTCATATAGTTTAGTAAGCTGTGTTTTGAAAATATTTAATACGTTTGTTCAAAGATGACCTTGTACATGTCTATAAGCTGTCAGACTAACAGCTGAAACTTTCAATAAAGAATCAGTTTTAGGTAACCAAGGTGAATCCTTCATTTCACAGATGAGGAAAGAGAGGCTCAAGGAAGAGTCTGTGCTCATGTAGCATGAGTCAGAGCTTAGTGGAGAAAACAGAGGTCGACACTCCCAGTTTAGTGCTTTACTATATGCAACTTCACTTGTATACTACATATATATACTTTCTTTTTTCATATATTTTGGGTACTGTTTTGGTATTTTAAATACACAGACATGTTTTTTTAAAAATTATTTTTGGCTGCGTTGGGTCTTTGTTGCTGCGCGCGGGCTTTCTCTAGTTGCGGCGAGCGGGGGGGGCTACTCTTTGTTGCTGTGCGTGGGCTTCTCATTGCGGTGGCTTCTCTTGTTGCGGAGCACAGGCTCTAGGCGTGCAGGCTTCAGTAGTTATGGCACGTGGGCTCAGTAGTTGTGGCTCATGGACTGTAAAGCGCAGGCTCAGTAGTTGTGGTGCAAGGGCTTAGTTGCTCCGCGGCATGTGGGATCTTCCCGGACCAGGGCTCGAACTCGTGTCCCTGCATTGGCAGGTGGATTCTTAACCACTGAGCCACCAGGGAAGTCCTTAAATACATAGACATGTTGATTCATCCAAAGGGGTTAGATATGTCCATGAAATAAGGGAGCAATAGATATAATGACAGTTCTTTGTGAACACCAGATTATTCCATGATGAGGCAGTGCTTAGAAGAGGCAGTGTCTGGAACGATTAGGCAAGGAGAGAAGGAAGAAAGAAAAGCAGCCATTTTCTTTCTCATCAACCACAGCAGTTTGCCTCAGCAACCAAGAATGGAGATGACAAAGCCAAACTAAAGCAGTATAAGGGTTTAAGAACTATTTAGTACTGGCATACTGAAGTCCTTTTTTCATCCAGTAGAGGAATTTTTAAAAATAAGAAGTTCCTATAGTCTATAAATTAAGTTTTACAATATCAATAATGTACTCTAAATGCATAATAACACTTGGATTTTGTGCTAAACAAACAGTCTGTTGTTTGCTTTTAAGCTTATGATGTTTTGCCATAGTGAGTTAAAAAAATTAAAACCCTCCAAATAATTCTGCCTATAGGTTTTATGATATATTCTCAAATTTAAGCTTTGCTGCATCAGAATTACAATAGGAGCTAACATGATTATACACATTATAAGAATTACTGCAGTTTATTTAACACTAAAGGTTTTCATGCTTCATGAACAATAAAATGTTACAGTGATCACTTTTTAATGCTTTATTCATTGATTAAAAGAATATACATTTAACATAAACCATACAACATCAGTCATCAGGTCAAACATTCAGCTGGTTTCCTTACAGTTTCTGTCAGGAGTTATTTTATCTGATCACATTTATAAGATAAAATCTCACCACATCTGGCATTTACACACACTGTGCCAGTGGATTCACACTACTGATGTACATATAAAATCCGCATGGTATGTGCTCACTGGAGACAAAACAGTGCACACCTGTCAAAAGGTCATTTTAATATAAGATGGTAAAACCATTTGTAAAATACATATAAACTTTTTCCATAAATAGAATCATATCTGGACATTTGTTGCATAAATTGTGTTTCCAAAGCTTACACTAGAGCAGCCAGGTCTCAGCACTGCTGGGCACCCACGTTGGCTACTTACTTTATTATTGCAGACTGTCCTTTAACATTAAATGCACAACATTCGTACCACTTAAAACTGGGGTCAGGTGGAAGTCTCACAGAGACCACGTCTGTACCGCGGTTGCCCTGAAACAGTTAAGTCGGCTTTTAAAGCCTCTCAGATATAACAAGGTTTTAAAACATACTTCATGGAATGTTCTTCATGTATCATAGCAGCTCATACCTGTGATAGAACAAGCTTTCAGTTTTTCCTTTCTTTCCTTTACATTCACTATTCACAGTGAAACAGGTGCATGGTTTTTTTTTTCTTTTTTTTTTTTTTTTTTTTTTTTTTTTTTTTTTTTTTTCAGAGTTCTGAGGTTGCTGACTGAGCCACAGCACAGCTGTGTACCACAGGTCGAAATTCGACCTTAAATATTACAATCTAGCAGTATCTGGCTGGCCAGACTGGGCCAGCCCCTGCCAGCATGTGGGCACTTCTTCAGTTAAATCTATTCTTTGGCAGCTGACACGCGCGCTGACAGAGAAAAATCCAGTGACTTGTTGCTAGGGATTTCACGACTAATGTTTGTTTGCAAGCATGTGTGTTTACAAACTCTGTGTTTTGATATTCATTTAGGAGGTTTTACCCTGGAATATTGTTTCTTTCTTCCTCCACTATTTGAAATCTTGGCTAAAAAGTTAACTTGAATGTATGATGTAATTGATGAATTAAATTATTATGTCAGATATAGTTTAAAAAAATCCAATAATTTGAGTATTTGTTTATGTAAATGCATTTAAAAAAGGATTAAGCAATGTTCTAACCTAGTACTATACAAAATTGAGAATGGTAATTGGTGATATCAACTATTATATATGTAATGAAAGTTAAAGTCTTGGCTTTTCTGTTAAAGATAACTCATTTGGGATTGTATTATCCTCCCTCCTTCCATTTCAAAGAAAAATTAATGAAATGCTATCACACAATGAATGAATGCAGTGCATTGCATACAAATCCACCAGGCTATGGATATATATCTATATATGTATAAAAATATTTTGGCTCCTGAGCTCTGACACACAAAGAATAAAAACATCAAAAGGCAGAGTAACTCAGTGAAAAATAAAGTTAGCCAGCAACCTCAGACAACCTTCGGTTGTATATTCTTAAGGTTTGGTAACAAGTCCATTAACCGTGAAAGCCCTATACATTGTCACTTTGAACTTCTAAACCAATACCTGACTACGTTCTTTGATCAAGAAGTAGAATATACATATATAATTCTATAAAGCTAATACTGATTAAACACAGCACAAAGGGATTAATTCACACTACTGAAAAAAAAAAACCATAATAGAACCCTACTTGCATATGTAACCACAGGAATTGTACATTTAAAAAAAGCTAAATGTCTTCGCTGAAGCTTTGCATCTCCCTGTAAAAATGACGATTTGGTTCAGTGAAGACACTGAGTGATTCGATGTCCATGATCGCGTGCCAAGGTTGACCTAGGCCCAGGGATACCTGCTCAATAAGGTTATGTACTGGATCCACATCCTGGTCGGCCAGTTCACCTTGGTCAAAATCAATGCTTTCTTCAGTGACTTCAAGTACTTTTAGATCAGAGCCACGAAGACGAGCAATGGCAATGAGGTTGTGTGCCCACACTGTGTAACCTTAAAAATAAGCAAAAGAGAAGCACTGTCATTTCCTTGCATTTTATTTTGTCTGTTTTATAAGTTAGTCTTTTCCACAAATTTGTATCTCACTTACCACTTTGGGGGTCCTTTGCCTTTAAAAATATGCTGAAATTTGAAAGGAAGTACGATTGCTTAGCTCAGGGAAAAAAAAGACTAGAAGCTTGATACTGTCTCCAAGAATATTACTGTGGCTGGTGAACAGATAGGTGCTGTAATCGTATTCTGATATCATTTCAGTTAGTAAAACTGAAGACATTTAAAGTTTAAAGTATCATTTTATAGCTTTTGACAGTGTCGTATCAAAAAACAAATTTTTATTTCATATATATGTATCTATTAACAATACATAGGGGACTTCCCTGGTGGCGTAGTGGTTGAGAATCCGCCTGCCAATGCAGGGGACATGAGTTGAAGCCCTGGTCCAGGAGGATCCCACATGCCGCAGAGCAACTAAGCCCGTGCGCCACAACTACTGAGCCTGCGCTCTAGAGCCTGTGAGCCACAACTACTGAGCCCACGAGCCACAGCTACTGAGCCCGCGTGCCTAGAGCCCATGCTCGGCAACAAGAGAAGCTACTGTAATGAGAAGACCGTGCACCGCAACAAAGAGTAGCCCCTGCTCGCTGCAACTAGAGAAAGCCCACGCGCAGCAACAAAGACCCAATGCAGCCAAAAATAAATAAATAAAATAATAAAAATTAAAAAAACAAAACAATACATAGTAAACTGGTATTTTTCATTAGTAAAAGTCATCTCCTATGGTGCTTCACAGTCCAAAGTTATAAAGTGACACTTTAAAGATAAATTGTTAATTGTCAGTAGCAAATATGTAAAGTATAAAACAGTTATGGGAATGATGGGTACTAACTTTAGAATAGTGGTTACCTCTGGAAAGGAATAAAGTTGAATAGATGGAGGAGCTTTAGCTGTAGCTAACATTTTACTTCTTAATAAAAGAAAAAAGCTTTAGGGAATTCTCTGGTGGTGCAGTGGTTAGGACTTGGCACTTTCACTGCCAGAGTCTGGGTTCAATCCCTGGTTGGGGAACTAAGATCCCGCAAGCCTCGTGGCACAGCCAAAAAAAAAAAAAAAAAAAAAAAAAAAGTTTAAAAAGACTGGCTTAAATTAATTTTAAATAACCTGCCATTTCTTCATCCTATAAAAAAATCCTAATTTACTTATTACCTTCAATATTGATCTATTCTTTGCTATTACCTCTGATGACTGGCCAAATTATAAAGCAAAACTTGAAAAGCAAGATATACTCCCGCTCAAATGCAGCTAAAAGATTAATTCAAAAATAATGAAACAGAGATAATAAAGTATGTTTAAGATGTTCATAGAGACTTCCTATTTTGTATTCTGTAAATGTCTTATAAGTTACAGAAAGGAAGTAATATGTTCTTCTAACTTGTAAGAAGAGGAATGCTCTCCAAATGAAAACAGTTCACAGTAAGATGACAGGCCAGCCAGTAAGAAAAGAACATATCCCAGCCAACAGAACCATCATTTAAAAAATACTGTACAAATTAACATGTTGATACCTAGAATCTAGAAGATGAGGCAGTGAGCATGAAAGAAATCATACTTTCTTCTTTCTTCTGTGTTATATTTTTAAGAGCTCTTATGATTAGAGGAAGAAATATATCTACTGCAGGTGGATATATATGTATATTTTCATAGATAATTTCAAATGCCATTTTTGTGAATACCATCAATCACATGGTAAAAGAAAAAAAGTAACATGAGAGCTGGAACAAAACACTACACTTAGGGTAAAATATGACTTTCCACTTGTAAAAGTGGTGAATCTTATACACGTTAAAAAGTATAAAAATCTGTATATCAACTTGTTAATAAGAGTTCTTGACAGTATAAATGCCAGTGCTATCTTTTTACTAGTATAAAATGTTTTAGGTGTAATACCAATATCAAATTATAGTGAACAAAAATCACCTACCATGAACTGCCAGAAGAGAGAGCTTTGTGCACCTCCATGCTAATAAAACCAACGGATCTTCATTTCGGTTGTCACTAAGATCTGGAAAACCAGACGTGTCAATCACATCATTCATTAATATAAAATGAGTGAGGAACTTGTCATACTGCCTAGATATAAGATCAACAATAGCTCCTGAAACACAAGTGATGTAGCTGTCAAAATGAATCCTCTCTAGTGGTATACTGGGTTTCAGAATCTTTAACATATCTTCACTCTTGATATCAAAAGCCATTATATAGACCCGGAAGTTGGTGCTCTTTCTTGACAAGGCTTTCCAATGCTCATCATTTGGCATGTTGTCCAGAGACTTGTGCATCACGGAAACATTGTGGACCAGGAGAGAAAGTCGCTGCAAAGGCACATGGTTGTTATCGGTTAAGACTCTTGCCATCTCAGCTGTAAAGTCACAGAAATCCAGGGCAAGTGAGCGTAGATTCACGAATTGCTCCAGTTCTACTGCAGTGATAAGGGTGCTGTTACCAGGAATATTGTTGTCCAGTAAACTCAGGTGCTCCATGGTGTTGGCAATAGAGTTTGAGAGAGATGACAGTGATGTTGGGGTTACTATTTCCAGCATAAACCCACAAGACAGCCACTTCAGTTGCCTACTATTACTAAGTATTTCTTCAAACAGCTGCTGAATTCTGTAAGGAAAACACATGCCACACGATCCTGTTAAGACTTAGCTCTAACCTTTAACACTGATTTTTGAAAATAGGGAATTAAATGGCATACAATGTTGAGATCCATTTCCTCTCATTAGTTAATTTCTGTTCAACCCACAAGTAATATTATCATTAAAATTCACATAAAAATATAATGAATAAGAAGTCTTAAACAAATAGATATATTAAACATATAGAAATATGTTCTTCAAGTAAAGGAGCATTTTACACCAGTATGGTAGAAAAGACTGATGATTTACAATTTATGTTATAGCAAAGACAAGTAGAGTAGTAACAGTCTTAAATAGCAATAATTACCCAGTAAATTCTTTGATATGTCTGAAAGATTTATGACATGGAATGGCATGTATTGATCACTGGATTTCATAGTTAAGACATTTCCAAGGTAGATGTTCTTTTCAGAAACAAGTATCATTACTCTTCTGATTGTATCTTCTAATTTTTCAGAAAAAAACTGAAATTGTTATTAATATGAGTCCCTTTCCACTAACTAACTATATAACTTACTGTTTAATTTTTTTGCCATCAGGGTCCACCTTGCTGAGGTATGTATTTGACAGACTTCCTTGCTGCTGTAGAACGCTTATGTCTCCAAAAAGGCTAAACTTCTGGAGGTTCCTACAAGAAAAGTAATTTAAAGTAATTGTCTAAATAATTAACATAAAAATATAAATGTTAAAAATAAAAATATGCAGAAGGGATATTCTAGAGATGTTTCTATCTTATAACTCATTTAGAATCCAATTAAGTACTTTCAGATTGCTTTTAACATACAATGAAAAGCAATGTGATTCAAGAGAAATAGTATAAGCTTTAAAGAATGAGGCATAACAATTAGTTCAGGAACTCAATGTTTTAGTGACCAGGGAAAAGTCTTCTTAAAGTCTCTGGGACTCAATTCTTTATCAGTAATAATAATAGCTACCTTAAAGGTTTAGGGATGAATAAATAACAAAATGACACATGAAAGAACTATTTAAGCTCTAAGTTTTATATATATGTTAACTGTAATATAAAATTTCCCCAAACCAGTTAACTTAGTGTGTTAAATGCTCAAGGGTGGGGCACTGCCCTGGAGATATCGTCTCAGTAAGAAATATTCTTTAACTAAAATCTAGAGAACCTTCCCTAGTTTTATGACCAAATGTATAGCTTATCAAAAAAAAAAAAACTATGTAAAAATCTTTCAATTTTAATAACTTTAGCTATAAAACATATTTTTCTAATAGTAAAATTCTAAATAAAGTAGGAGAAAGTTGATTACAGGATAAAGATTAAAAATTCCTAAATGCTAATAATAATGGTTAAACAACAAAAATTCAACTGAGTAAATTTAAAGATCAAACTGGTTATTAAAAGATTCATGAATCAGGCAGCATCCTATGTAGCAAATAGAAAGGAGCTCTGCAGAGCCGTAGAAAAGGAAAGGCTTTTTTAAAGGTGGAAAGGGGGCAGAAAAAGTAAATTATTAGCAAATAATGTACTGTTGCAGGCAATGGTCACCCTCCTAAACGGAACTGAAGGGCCTATAGGGCAGATTACCTTACTAATGCTGACCAGGTTGACTGATTACATTCCTGGGGTAGACTGAAACTGCAATTGTGCTAGGTATTAAGTCTTAGTTTGGTGACACAGGGTTTAGCATAAGTGACTCCATTTTGGGTCTTCTGTTTCCTTTATAACATAACCACTAGAGATTACATCTGTAACACAGAAGTTTGGGATAACTTTAATGAGAAATGTATAATCCACAAGAGTGACAAAAGAAGATTTAAGTAAACGAAAGATAACATTTCTTGATAGTATGTCACATTTTCCCAAATTAATAGCCTTAGTTTCACTAAAAAGCCTGATGATTCTAAAGCTTAGCTAGAAGAATAATCATTAATTCATTTATGCATTCAACCAAGTTTTCTCTTAGAGCCTACTAAGTACCAGGCACTGTGTGCTCCATCAGAGACAGGACAGGGATCAAGTGCTGTGAAGGACAAGCACATGGTGTCACATCTTAATGGGGGTATCTGACACTGTGTAAGTCAGAAAAGGCTTCCCTAAATAAACTGATGAAAAATGGGACCTGAAGGAAATGTGGGAGCTAACCAGGAGAAGGAGCATGAGGAGAGGCTGTTGTAGGGAAAAGGAAAAGCATATGCAGAGCCCCTGAAGTTGAAAGGAACAAAGTGAGCTTGAGACACTCAAGGAAAGGAATCTAGAATACAGAGAGCGTGAACACAAAGTGAAATGAGGTTGTAGAGGTAGACTGAGATGCCCCCAAATGATTTTAAGCAGGAAATAATAATGATTAAATTTGTGTCTGGAAAATATTGCCGTAGCATTGGTATAGCCTGGCAGGAGGCAGAGTCTAAGTGGGGAGACTGGTTACAAGAGTATTTTAGTAATAGAGATAAAAAATGGTATCTTGAACTGGATTTTTAGTGGTAGAGGTGAAGAGAAAGGACAGTCTCAAAACTATATTTAGTTACTAAAATGGACAGGAAAAGGTCCTGGATTAGCTATAAAGGGGTGAGGGAGAGAGAAGTCAAGAATAACTCCTAAATTTTTGAGGTTGTGGAACTGCATAGCTGGTAGAGCTTTTCATTCAGACAAGGATTCATAGAAATGAATCAGAAATTAATTAGGGTTTTCGGGGGCTTACGGGGTGGAGGTGAGGTGGTAGAATAGTTAGATTATGAGCTCTATTTTGCACATGTTGAGCTTGAGTGCCTTTAAGATAGTCAAGTTAAGATATCAAGTAGGCTATTCCAGTTCTAGAGCTGAGCAGTTATCTGGATGATAATTGAAGTCATGGATGGGGGGAATGGGGCTTAGGAAAAGAGCATAAATGAGAAGAAAAGCAGGCAAAAATTTCAGTTATGAGGAATTCCAATAATTAGAGAAGGATGAGGCTCAAAAGAAGAGGTCAGAAGTTGGAGAAATGCCAGAAATATGGAAGTCACAGAAACCAAGGGATAAGTATTTTACAGAGAATAAAGTGATCAACAGCAGAGTCATGAGGTCTCATAAGATGAGGACTAGACATGTCCCTTTGGCTTAGCAATATGGTGATCAGAATGGAAGTTGTTTTGTACAGTGTGATGAGAAGAGGTCAGATTGGATGTTTAGAAATAGAGATAGTGGATACAAATATTTTAAAAAATATGCTATGAAAAGGAGTAACACAAGAGACTAGAGAATACATAAAAGCCTCGAAATGAGAGGCAAAGGTAGAGGAGAATGGATGTGGCTCTTGATTAGCAAGATAGGGAAGGATGAAGGACTTTCATACCAGATAGTGAAGCATACTATGTGACCAACAATATCAAAACCAGTATTGGTATTAGCAGAAAAACAGGAAGACAAGTCAATGGAATAGAACAGATGGCTAAAAATAGACCATTACATGAAAGACTTTAATAAATGATAAAGAAGGTATTACAAATCAATAGGGAAAGGCATATTTAATAAATGGCATTGGGATAAGTGATTAGCAGTTTTGGAGAAAAATCAAATTAGAGCCAATTCTGACTCAATAGACCAAAATAATTTGCAGAAATATTATTACATACTAAAAAGTCAAGGTAAAACCGTACATGAAAAAAGTACATGAAAATGTAATGAATTTTAATCTAATTTCTGAGATAAGGCTTTCTAAGCCTAGAAATAATAGAATAAATCAGAAAGGAAGAGGTAAAACTTTGACTATATATAAATAAAAACCTTGATATTTAATAGTATACTAAAAACGGCAAACCAACATAATGAGAAAAAAATTTGTAACAAATGCTACAGTCATTATTTAAGATATAAGAGGACTCCACATAAATCAAGAACAAAAGCATTAAGAATCATACTGGTAAATGGGAAAAGGTTATAAAATAACCAATGTAGAACATGTCAAGGAAAATATTAGAAGGATTGCTAATGGAAAAAATCTAATATTTTCTTGACTTTAAAAAAAATTTAATCACTCTAAAAAACCTAATGAACTTTCCATGTGATTACCAAAGAAACTGTATTCTTAAAAACATTTCAAAGGAAGACACCTACTTAGATCTTTTTTCCCATTTAAAAAAAGGTTATAAAACTGTTCCTGAGAGCATGGCTACCATATCAGACTCCAAAGGTACATTGCTATATATATAATTATGACTGCTTTTAAAGTATTTTCCCTTTTACCCTTTCTTTATTCTGAAGTTGCCACCACATCCATGAATTATAAAGAGGTTGATTTGCTTCCCAGAGCAGAAGTTGATAACCTCTTCTAGAAAGGAAAATTTAAGACCTTGTATCTAAAAGAATATTTATTTTTGGAGAACAAGTTTTTATATAAAGTAGAAAATAAAGATATCACATTCAATTTCTAATAATATTCAGAGAGTCCTAAACAAGTCACACAATCTTAGTATTTTTCTCCTTCCAACCCAGTTTCCATTAATTACCACTGTATAACCATAACACTGTCCTTTGTGGTATTAAAACACATGTGTGAGAAGCTTTTCTTCCACAAAGGATTAAACAGCTACAAGAACTGCCTTCCCACTGTAAACAACAGGAAAAGTGGACAAAATATGTGAGACAACTGTTTTCACACACTGGACAATAAATAATATAGGACTGTGATCACTGAAGGATGGAATAAAATGAGTTGAGCACTATGACTGCCTCAGATAATGGCCTGGAAAGGGTTTCCAAGCTGCTAGCTGTGGCTCTGTCATATATGGCCTCTATTGTGTTGAGGTATGTTCCCTCTATGCCCACTTTCTGGAGAGGTTTTTTTTTTTCTTTCATAAATGAATGTTGAATTTTATCAAAACCTTTTTCTGCATCTATTGAGACGATCATATGGTTTTTATTCTTCAATTTGTTAATGTGGTGTATGACACCCATTGATTTGTGGATATTGAAAAATCCTTGCATCCCTGGGACCAATCCCACTTGATCATGGTGTATAATACTTTTAATGTATTGTTGGAGTTATTTTGCTAGTGTTTTGTTGAGGATTTTTGCATCTATGTTCATCAGTGATATTGGCCTATAGTTCTCTTTTCTTGTGTGATACCTTTGTCTGATTTTTGGTATTATGGTGATGGTGGCCTCATAGAATGAGTTTGGAAGAGTTCCTTCCTCTGCAATTTTTTGGAATAGTTTCAGAGGATAGGTGTTAACTCTTCTCTAAATGTTTGGTAGAATTCACTTGTGAGGCCATCTGGTCCTGGACTTTTGTTTGTTGAGGGTCTTTAAATTACTGAATCAGTTTCAATACTGGTAATTGGTCTGTTCATATTTTCTATTTCTTCCTGGTTCAGTTGGGAGATTGTACCTTTCTAAGAATTAATGAATTCAGTAAAGTTGTATGATACAAAATTAATATACAGAAATCTGTTGCATTTCTATACACTAACAATGAAATAGCAGAAAAAGAAAGGAAACAATCCCATTTACTATCACATGAAAAAAAATACAATACTTAGGAATAAACCTACCTAAGGAGTCAAAAGGCCTGTAATCTGAAAACTATAAGGAGCTGTTGAAAGAAACTGAAGATGACACAAACAGATGGAAAGATATACTGTGTCCTTGGATTGGAAGAATTAACATGGTTAAAATGATCATACTACCCAAGGCAATCTATAGATTCAATGCAATCCGTGTCAAACTACTCATGGCATTTTTCACAGAACTAGAACAAAAAATTTTAAAATTTGTATGGAAACACAAAAGACCCTAAATAGCCAAAGCAATCTTGAGGAAGAAGAACAGAGCTGGAGGAATCAGACTCCCTGACTTCAGACCATACTACAAAGCTACAGTAAACAAAACAGTATGGTGCTGGCACAAAAACAGAAATATAGATTAATGGAACATGACAGACAGTCCAGAGATAAACCCACACACCTATGGTCACCTAATTGAAGACAAAGGAGGCAAGAATATACAATGGAGAAAAGACAGTCTTTTCAGTAAGTGGTGCTGGGGAAAATGGACAGCTACATGTATAAGAATGAAATTAGATCATTCTCTAATATCCTATACAAAAATAAACTCAAAATGGATTAAAGACCTACATGTAAGACTGGATACTATAAAACTCTTAGAGGAAAACATAGGTAGAACACTCTTTGACATAAATTGCAGCAATATTTTTTGGATCCATCTCCTAGAATAATGGAAATGAAAATAAAAATAAACAAATGGGACCTAATTAAACTCAAAAGCTTTTGCACAGCAAAGGAAACTATAAATAAAACGAAAAGACAACCCACAGAATGGGAGAAATATTTGCAAATGATGCGACCCACGAGGGTTTAATTCCCAAAATATGCAAACAGCTCATACAGCTCAATATCAAAAAGGCAACAATCCAATCAAAAAATGGGCAGAAGACCTAAATAGACATTTCTCCAAAGAAGACATACAGATGGCTAAGGGGCACATGAAAAGATGCTCAACATCGCTAATTATTAGAGAAATGCAAATCAAAACTACAATGAGGTAACACCTCACACCGGCCTGAATGGCCATCATTAAAAAATCTACAAATAATAAATGCTGGAGAGGGTGTCGAGAAAAAGGAACCCTCCTACACTGTTGGTGGGAATGTAAATAGGTACAACCACTATGGAGAACAGTATGGAGATTACTTTAAAAAACTAAAAATAGAGCTACCATATGATCCAGCAGTCCCACTCCTGGGCATATATCTGGAGAAAAACCTTACTTTGAAAAGATACATGCAGCCCAGTGTTCACTGCAGCACTATTTACAATAGCCAAGACATGGGAGGAATCTAAATGTCCATTGACAGATGAATAGAAAAAGAAGATGTAGTACATATATACAATGGAGTATTACTCAGGCATAAAAAAGAATGAAATAATGCCATTTGCAGCAACATGGATGGACCTAAAGATTATTATACGAAATGAAGTATGATGATATCACTCATATGTGGAATCCAATTAAAAAATGATACAAAAGAACTTATTTACAGAACAGAAACAGACTCAGATTTGAAAACAAATTTATGGTTACCAAAGGGGAAACATCAGGCGGAAGGATAAATTAGGGGCTTGGGATTAACATACACAATTATATATAAAATAGATAACCAATCAAGACCTATTGTATAGTATATGGGACTCTACTCAATATCCTGTAATAACCTATATAAGTAAAGAACCTGAAATGAATATATGTATATGGATGACTGAATCACTTTGCTGTACACCTGAAATTAACACAACATTGTAAATCAACTACACTCCGATAAAATTTTTTTAAAAATATAAAAAAATACCCCCCCAATATTACATAAATAAATACATCCAAATGATACAAAAACAAGGATTTATAGGCTCTGAAGCTGAAGTCCAACCTAGAAACTGCTGGCAAAACACTGTGTTTATGTGTACTTTCTGGAGAAGGATCACTAGCTTTCATCAGCTCCTCAAAGATTAACCAAAAAAGATCAGGAACCATTGACCTAGGCCTAGAGTCCCATGGGGATGTTAAAAAAACACAACAGTAAAACAACAAAAACAACAAAAACTCTAGACTTACATACATGACCCGTCCACACTTAAAATGTAATACTAACCACATTTACGAATGTATACCCCTTCTCACAACTGCCAAGTTCTAAGAACTACTTCTCTCTGTAAGTTAAGAAAGAACAAGCAGCTATCGGCTAATGACAGAGATTACTATAAAGATTAACACAAAAGTAGTAAAAGGAGAAGCAAAATTTAAGTACATTTATGTTAGGACCAATACCTAATTTATTTTGGGCCTAGAGTGTTGAGTGTTTGTCAATTTTGTTGGCAAGCCTTCAAATTCTAAGAAAAAGACTTTTCTATCAGAAATGCTACTTTTTAATCAACCTAAGTCAAAGCTGTCAAAAACCAAAACCGAAACCGAAACCAAAACAAAAACCCATAAATTACATGAGTTTCCCCGTTTCTGGTCAAAGTTAAAATGCTTTACTTTGGAAATTCTTAAAGAACTTTGTCATATATATAGTGTTTAATCATCCTCAAAAAATTCTAGCCCAACCTTTTCTTCACAAAAGTGCTGGACTGTCTGCTCAGTTAACCTCTCAAAGAACCTAAGGCCTCTTAGGTACTTCCCTGCTGGCGCAGTGGTTAAAAGTCCGCCTGCCAATGCAGGGGAAAACGGGTTCAAGTCCTGGTCCAGAAAGATCCCACATGCTGTGGAGCAACTAAGCCCGTGCGCCACAACTACTGAGCCTGCACTCTAGAGCCTGCGAGCCACAACTAGTGAGCCCACATGCCACAACTACTGAAGCCCACGCGCCTAGAGCCTGTGCTCCGCAACAAGAGAAGCCCTGCAATGAGAAGCCCACATACCGCAACAAAGAGTAGCCCCCACTCACCACAACTAGAGAAAGCCGGTGCGCAGCAACAAAAATAAATAAATAAATAAATAAATAATAAGGCCTCTTAAATTTGGCACTTTTTTTTTTTTGGTACTGTTCATACTAGCTCCCAGGGTGATTTCAATTTAGGATTCTCTAAGGATAATTTATATTTGTATTTTCCTGTAAAACCTACATAAATACCAAGTAAAACTCTAAGCAAATGGGCAAATTTCATTTACTTTGTTGGATTATTTCACAGATAAACTGGTATAAGATTAATTTAATAATGGAAGTCTTAATTATTTCCTATTTTCTTTTTTTTTAAAGATTTTTTTTGAAGTGGACCATTTTTAAAATCTTTATTGAATTTGTTACAATATTGCTTCTGTTTTATGTTTTGGTTTTTTGGCCGTGAGGCATGTGGGATCTTAGCTCCCCGATCAGGGATCGAACCCTCACCCCCTGAATTGGAAGGTGAAGTCCTAACCACTGGACCATCAGGAAAGTCCCCCTATTTTCTTCTTAATGAAGAATCTTCTTGCTTCTGAGTCAGAAGCCCTTCGCATATGAAAATAATCATAAATGCAAAGGAGTACTGCCGAAATAGAGAGTAATTTGTTTCAGATTCAAGTTGGGAAGTGGGTGGAAAGCATGTGGAATTTATAAATTTCTTTTGTCTATTAAGAAAGCAGGCTAGTTAAATCCTGGTATTTTAAAATCCCATATTTTCTTCAAATAAAACCAAGATAATTCTCATGTCATGGACTAATACACAAAGTTGACTGCGATATGAACAATATCAAGGCTAATCATGCTTTGGTATACTAAGTTTAATTCTCTGAAAACAAACTATCAGAAGATGCTTTATTGATCTAATCATCTTTTAGAGAAGAATTTTAAACATATATACACATCTTTTTTTATTTTTAAAGTAATTTTAGATTCATGGCAAAATTGATCAGAAAGTACAGATTTCTCAGGTTTATACCCCCTACTTCCATACACACATAACCTCCCATTATCAACATCCCCCACCAAAGTGGTATATTTGTTACAATTGATGAATTTACGTTTAAACATCAATATTATCCAAAGCCCACAGTTCACATTACAGTTCACTCTCCATGCCATACCTTCTATGAGTTTGTACAAATGCAAAATAACATGTATACATCACTACAGTATCATTCAGAAAAGCTTCACCACCCTAAAAAATCCTCTGTGCTCCACCTAGTTCTCCCTCTATTCCCTCTAGCCCTTGGCAACTGCTGATATTTTTACTGTCTCCATAGTTGTCTATTCCAGAATGTTATATAGTTAGAACCATTCAGTATATATCCTTTTTAGACTGGCTTCTCTCACTTGCTAATATGCATTTAAGTTTCCTCCATGCCTTTTCACAGCTTGACAGGTCTTTTTTTTTTTTCTACTGCTGAATATTATTTCACTGGCTGGACATACCACAGATTATTTATCCATTCACCTACTTAAGGGCATCTTGGATGTTTCCAAGTTTTGGCAATTATAAACAAAGCTGCTATAAACATCTGTGTGCTGGGTTTTGTGTGGACAAAAAAAGTTTTTAACTCCTTTGGGTAGGAGCATGATTTTTGGATCATATGGTAGGAGGAGAATTAGTGGTGTAAGAAACTGCCAAACTGTCTTTCAAAGTGGCTGCACCATTTTGCATTCCCACAAACAGTGAATTAGAGTTCCTGTTGCTCCACATCCTCATCAGCATTTGGTGTTGTCAGTGTTCTGGATTTTGGTCATTCTAATAGGTGTGTAGTGGTGTCTCGTTGTTTTAATTTGACATATGATGTGGAGCACCTTTTCACATGCTTATTTGCCAATTATATATCTTCTTTGATGAGATGTCTATTAAGGTCTTTGGCCCACTTTTTAACAGGGTTGTTTGCTTTATTATTATTGAACTTTAGGAGCTCTTTGTATATTTTGGACAATACCCCTTTAACAGATGTCTTTTATGAATATTTTCTCCCAGTCTGTGGGTTTTCATTCCATTGACAGTGTCTTTCACAGACTGAAATTTTTAATTTTAATGAAGTCCAGCTTATCAATTCTTCTTTTCATGGATCATCCCTTTGATATTGTATCAAAAAAGTTACCACCAAACCCTAGATCATCTAAGTTTTCTCCTGTTATCTTCTAGGAGTTGTTTTGTGTTTTACACTTAGGTCTGTGATCCTAAGTTGAGCTAATTATCATGAAACGTATAAAGTCTGTGTCTTGATTCTTTTTTTCTTCCCCCAATGTGGATGTCCAGTTGTTCCAACACTATTTGTTGAAAAGACTATATTTCTCTATTATATTGCCTTTGCTTCTTTGTCAAAGATGAGTTGACTTTATGTGTGTCTATTTCTGGGCTCTCTATTCTGTTCCACCTATTTATCTAGACTTTCGTCAATTCCACAGTTTTGATTAGTATAGTTTACAGTAAGTCTTCAAGTCAGGTAGTCTCAGTCCTCTGACTTTGTTCTTCTCCTTCAATATTGTCTTGGCTATTCTAGATCTTTTGCTTCTTCTTATAAACTTTAAAATAAGTTGTCATATATACACACATATATATGTATATAATATATATACGATACCCTTAAAAGTTTTTTTCTTTACCATGTTACCCAGGGATGAAATTGCTGGATCATATCATAGTTCTATTTTTAATTTTTTGAGGAACCTCCATACTGTTTTCCATAGTGGCCCCATCAATTTACAATCCCAACAGTGCATGGAGGGTTCCCTTTTCTCCATATCCTCGCCAATACTTGTTATTGTTGCCTTTTTGATAAGAGCCATTTTGACAAGTGTGAGGTGACACCTCATTGTGGTTTTGATTTGCATTTACCTGATGATTAGTGACGTTGAACATTTTTCAGGTACCTGTTGGTCATCTGTACGTCTTCTTTGGAAAAATGTCTGTTCTGCTCCTCTGCCCATTTAATAATTGGGTTGTTTGTTTTTCTGATGTTGAGTTTTATGAATTCTTTGTATATTTTGGATATTAACCCCATATGGGATATCTCATTTGTGAATATCTTCTCCTATTTAGTTGGCAGCCTTTTTGTTTTGTTGATAGTTTCCTTCGCTGTGCAAAAGCTTTTTAGTTTGATGTAGTCCAGTTTGTTTATTTCTGCTTTTGTTTCCCTTGCCTGAGGAAACATATGCAAAAAAATATTGCTAAGATTGATATCAAAGAGCATACTATGTTTTCTTCTAGACTTTTTATGGTTTCAGGTCTTACATTTAAGTCTTTAATCCATTTTCAGTTTACTTTTGTATATGGTGTGAAAAAATAGTTCAGTTTGATTCTTTTGCATGTAGCTGTCCAGTTTTCCCAACACTGAAGAGGCTGTCTTTATACGTCTTCCCATTGTATATTCTTAGCTTCTTTGTTGTAAGTTAGTTGATAATATAAGTGTGGGCTCATTTCTGATCTTTCTGTTTTGTTCCATTGATCTATGTGTCTGTTTTTGCACCAGTACCATACTGTTTTGAGTACTGTAGCTTTGTAGTATAGTTTGAAATCAAAGAGTGTGATACTTCCAGCTTTGTTCTTCTTTCTCAAGAATGCCTTGGCTATTCATTGTCTTTTGTGTTTCCATACAAATTTTAGAACTATTTATTCTAGTTCTGTGAAAAATGTAATTGGTATTTTGATAATGATTGCACTGAATCTGTAAATTGCTTTGTGTAGCATGGTAACAATACTGATTCTTCCAATCTATGAGCATGGTACATTTTTCTATTTGTGTCATTTTTCAATGTTTTTCATCAATGTCTTATAGTTTTTGGAATACAGGTCTTTCACCTCCTTAGTTAGATTTATTCCTAGTTACTTCATTTTTTCTGATGTGATGGTAAATGTGATTGTTCTCTTAATTTCACTTTCTGATAGTTCATTGTTGGTATATAAAAAAGCAACATATTTCTACACATTAATTTTGTATCCTGCAACTTTACTGAATTCATTGATGAGTTCTAATAGGTTTTGGTGGTGTCTTTAGGATTTTCTATATATAGTATCATGTCATCTGCAAACAGTGACAGTTTTACTTCTTCTTTTCCAGCTTGGATTCCTTTCATTTCTTTTTCTTGTCTGACCGCTGTGGCTAGGACTTTGAATATTATGCTGAATAAAAGTGGTGAGAGTGGGCATTCTTGTCTTATTCCTGATCTTAGAGGAAATGCTTTCAGCTTTTCACTGTCTCATGATAAGCTGTGGGCTTGTCATATATGGCCTTTATTATGTTCCTTCTACACCCACTTTGTGGAGAGTTTTTTTTACTATAAATGGATGTTAAATTTTGTCAAAAGCATTTTCTGCATCTATTGAGATGATCACACGATTTTTATTCTTCAATTTGTTAATGTGTTGTATCACATTGACTGATATATGGATAATGAACCATTCTTGCATTCCTAGGATAAATCCCACTTGATCATGGTGTATGATCCTTTTAATGTATTGTTGAATTCAGTTTGCTAATATTTTGTTGAGGACTTTTGCATCTATGTTGATCAGTGATCAACACACAAATTTGAAAATTACTGTGGCCTGTAATTTTCTTTTCTTGTGGTGTCATTTTCTGGTTTTGGTATCAGGGTGGTGTCTTTTTCTGACTTTGGTATCAGGATACTGCTGGCCTCAGAGAATGGGTTTGGAAGTGTTCCTTCCTCTGCAATTTTTTGGAACAGTTTGAGAGCATAGGTGTTAACTCTTTTCTAAACGTTTGGTAGAATTCACCCGTGAAGCCATCCGGTCCTGGACTTTTGTTTATTGGCAGTTTTTTAAAAAAATGAAATTCAGTTTCATTACTAGTCATTGGTCTGTTCATATTTTCTGTTTCTTCCTGGTTCAATCTTGGGAGAGTGCACATATCTAGGAATTTTTCCTTTTCTTCTAGCTTGTCCACTTTGTTGGTGTATAGTTGTGTTTGTAGTAATCTCTTAGGATCCTTGTATTTCTGTAGTGTTTGGTTGTAACGTCTCCTTTTTCATTTCTGATTTTATTGATTTGGGCCCTCTCTCTTTTTTCTTGCTGAGTCTGGCTAAAGGTTTATCAATTTTATTTATCTTTTCAAAGAACCAGCTCTTAGTTTCATTGATCTTTTATATTGTTTTTTCAGTCTCTATTTCATTTATTTCTGCTCTGACCTTTATTATTTCTTTCCTTTTACTAACTTTAGGTTTTGTTTTTTCTTCTTTTTCTAGTTTCTTTGGGTGCAAGTTTAGATTGTTTGAGATTTTTCTTGATGAGTCTGGCTAAAGGTTTATTCAAAACCACATATATATTATTATTCCAATTTTGTAAAAGGATGTTTCACATTTTACTAGAATTACCTCTGGTGAATTTTTACTTTAGATTAGCTTTACATAGCTTTCACCTTCATAAGAGCTTAATTCACATCAAAATCATTAACAAAAAAATTAACGACCTGCATGTTAGTAAACTTTAACAAGTTAATATAAGGAGACTGTCTGGAAGATCTCTGTTTTAGTTCCAGGTATACAATACTGAGTTCTTTCCTGCACAATGTCCACAACATGCCTTTGCTCAAAAGGCATGTAACAAAAACACACTGGGAAAACAGTTCAGTTGGTTAGAAATATTTTCTTTCATCTTAATTCTTCAATTTAACTTAGCTCTGTTCCTATGGAAATATTAATAGGATACAACCTACTTAATAGTCCCTTTGCAAATCCTAAGATGTGCTGTGAAACAGCACAAAATCATAAACAGTGTTTGATAATCAATCTAATACTATTGCAAAAAGAGAATGAATTTCTTCAACCTAATTGCATTCTTCTTTAATCCTATTTTTATTTTTTAAAAAAATTTATTTATTTATTTATTTATTTTTGGCTGTGTTGGGTCTTTGTTGCTGTGCGTGGGCTTTCTCTAGTTGTGGCGAGCGGGGGCTACTCTTCGTTGCGGTGTGTGGGCTTCTCATTGTGGTGGCTTCTCTTGTTGTGGAGCACGGGTTATAGGCACGTGGGCTTCAGTAGTTGTGGCACGTGGGCTCAGTAGTTGTGGCTCACGGGCTCTAGAGTGCAGGCTCAGTAGTTGTGGCGCACAGGCTTAGTTGCTCCGTGGCATGTGGGATCTTCCTGGACCAGGGCTCAAACCTGTGTCCCCTGCATTGGCAGGCGGATTCTTAACCACTGCGTCACCAGGGAAGCCCCAATCCTATTTTTAAAAGTCATCAGTTCCGGATACAGAGTGAAGTCAGGTTGTTAAGTACTTATAATTTAGAAACTTAGTCTACAGACTGCTCTCCTACTCTTTGCTCATTCAATTATCAAAATATGAATTATGTGCCAATTACATGAAAAGTTATTGTGATTAAGTTACAAATGTCTATGAGTTTAGACTCTTGGAGTGGAAATAAAGGTTTTAAAAAGACTAATTAAAGAAAAGTCAGGTGAGACTAAAGAATTATTGACAACTTTGTTAAGTGTATTAACGCCACTGTGGTTATATATAAAAATGTCCATAATTTTCAGAATTTTATATTGAAGTGTGCAGTGTAAAATGACATCTATATCTTGGATTTCCTTTCTAATACTTCAGTACAGATAAAAGAAAGCAAACGTGGCAAAAATCTTTAAATACTGAATCTGGGTGATAGGTTCATTGTCTAGTTTTTGCATGTGTTCAAAAATTTCATTAAAGTATTAGAAAAAAAAGGCAGTCATTTCTCTAATTGTGTAATTGGCAAGCTCCCTTAACTACCCTGTGTCTCAGTTTCACCATCCTTAGAATAGAGATAATACTGCTGCCTACCTCATATGGTTGTTCAATACTGCCGTTTCTCTGGGAGAACTAGTTTAGGATTTTAAGGACCATCAAGAACACATCCACTCAGCTCTCTGCAGTACTGGCAATATGACTGGGCCTTACCCAGCCCCATGAACATGGTGGTGACTCTACTAGGACTTTGGTACGGAGAAGTTGTGTGGCTTGAGAAGGTGGATCTAAGATACAGAAGACAAAAGTCTCTTGCCTCAGGTGAAGCCTTTCTTCTTTGCCTTGAACCAAAGTTGCTTTTTTGAGGTTTCTAAGAATGAGATCCTTTTTGGAAGTTACCAGCAACATCTGAGTAACAAACCAGGTTAAAAGGTAGCTCAAGTGTGGCCCCTGTTTCCTGCTTTTTCCTTGTCCACTTAAGAGATGTAATAGAAGAGTACACATGATGAGTTTTTGGATAGAAAAACAGATTTACCTGACCTAGCATTAACAGTGATAAGACCAGTGATTTGGGACAAAGGAAGGGAAGAAGCCTTGTGCAGAGTACCACTTGCTTATTCTTTTCCACTTAGTCCTACCATCTTGAACCCACAGCCCATATGTGGGCCAGACTTAGGCAAATTCCAAGGAGTAATGGGTTCACATGAAGCAGGAAAGTGAGGGACGAGAAGAGGAGAAAAAAAAAAAAAATCCAAATGACTGCAGTAAAGAAGGCCCGGAAGTTTCTGGGGAAATTCAATAAACTGATTCTAATTTACATAAGGCCTATATGAACTGGGCACTGCTTGAAAGTATTTGGTGGTAAAGGAGCTAAATATCAAAGATAAGCCATGCTTTCAGAAAATAAACTGTGTCCAAAGCCTAGGTATTTCCTTTCTTTTTTTTTCCTCTCTCTTTTTTTTTTAAACACAAAATGAATAAAAACAGCCAAAGGAAATATCTTTATAGATATATTTAGGGAGTAGCAATTAAAAGAGCACTGTAATGTTAGCTGAGCAATTGTATCTAATTTTTTATACTTACATTCTACTTCTAGAAGGCCTCCAGATAAAAATAAATACAGAATCAGACTACTTATCACTTCCACTGCTCCCACCCTGGTCCATGCCACCATCATGTCTTGTCTGGGTTACTGCAATAGCCTCATAACCAGCTCATTGCTTCTACCCTTGTCCTGCTAGAAACTATTCCCAAAAAAGCAGCTAGACTATTCCTTTTGAACTATTAGATCATGTCACTCCTTGTCGCAAAACCCTTTCATGGCTCCTCATGTCACTTAGAGTCAAAGTCTTTATAAAAGCCCAATAAAGGCCTACTGATTTCCATATCACCTCTCCCTCTTACTTGGCTAACCTTTTCTACATCTCATTGGTTCTATGCTGTTTTACTTAACCATGCCAGTCATAGTCCCACTGCAGAGCCACTCCTCCACTTACTGCTACTTCTCCCAGGAATCACTTTCCAGAGAGAGAGACACACATGGCTTAGTCCCTCCCTTCCTTCAAATACTACTTCAGCAGTTAAAACCTTCCTTAAATTCCCCATTTTACACAGCAACACTCCTTCCCATCTCCAACATTCCCATCTCCCTTCACTGGTTCATTTTGTGTCACAGCATGTATTACCAACTGTGATACTACATATTTTATTTATTTGTCTTGTTTTCCCACTAGAATAAGCTCTATGATGGCATGGCTTTTTAACTAATGCTGTATCCCCAGTCACTAGAACAAGGCCTGGCATTCAATAAATATGTTGAATAGTTTATTTACCTTAATTCATGACAAAAACTAGGGGCTTTTTATCTATACCTCACACATCACGGATTTATAGTGTAGATCAGTCTTCAGGTACATTACACACTAGGAATACCTCTAAAATAACATATTTGCTCAGAAAAGTGAAAATTCTCTTCTCAAGACCTGTGATTTGCGCCTATCTTTTCAACCATAGTTTTTATACACATAGTATATTAATATACATACTTAAGTTGTATGAAAAACATACAACTTAAAAATTGGACAACCTAGAAGAAATGGATAAGTTTCTAGAAACACACAGCCCACCAAAATTGAGTCAAGAAGAAACATAATTTGAACAGACTGATCACTAAAAGTGAACATAGAACCTGTAATAAAAAAAAAACCTCCCTGCAAACAAAAGTCCAGGACCAGACAGCTTCACTGGAGAATTCTGCCAAACATACAAATAAGAACTTATACCTATCCTTCTCAAACTATTTCACAAGATTGAAGGGAGGGAACACTCCCAAGTTCATTCTATGAGGCCACCATCAACCTGATACCAAAACCAGACAAAGACACTACTAAAAAAGATTACAGGCCAGTATCTTTGATGAATATAGATGCAAAAATTCTCAAAAAAAAATTAGCAAACCAAATCCAACAATACATAAAAAGGATCATACACCATGATCAAGCTGGATTCATTCCAGGGTCACAAGGATGGTTCAACGTATGCACATCTATCAACGTGATACACCACATAAACAAAAGGAAAGACAAAAACTACATGATCATCTCAATAGATGCAGAAAAAGCATTTGACAAAATTCAACACACATTCATGATAAAAACTCTCACCAAAATGGGTATACAGGGAACATATCTCAACATAATAAACACCATTTACAACAAACCCACAGCTAACATAATACTCGACAGAGAAAAGCTGAAAGCCTTTCCGCTAAATTCAAGAATAAGACAAGGATGCCCACTCTCACCATTTCTATTTAATATTGTACTAGAAGTCTTAGTGACAGAAGTCAGACAGGAAAAAGAAACAAAAGGTATCCAAATTGTAAGAGAAGAGGTAAAACTGTCACTATTTGCAGGTGACAAGATACTCTACATAGAGAACCCTAAAGTCTCCATACAAGAACTATTAGAATAAGTGAATTCATCAAGGTAGCAGGATACAAAATTAATATACAGAAATCTGTTGCATTTCTTTACACAAACAATGAAATATCAGAAAGAGAAAGTAAAAAAAAATCCCATTTAAAATTGTGACCAAAAAAAAAATCTAGGAATAAGCCTTATCAAGGAGGTGAAAGACTTATACACTGAAAACTACAAAACACTGATAAAGGAAACTGAAGTTGCTTAAAAGAAATGGAAAGGTATCTCATGCTCTTGGGTTGGAAGACTTAATATTGTTAAAATGGCCACACTATCCAAAGCAATCTACAGATTTAACGTGATTCCTATCAAAATACCCATGACATTTTTCACAGAACTAGAACAAATAATCCTAAAATTTTTATGGAACTACAGAAGACCCAGAATAGCCAAAGCAATCCTGAGGAAACAGAACAAAGCTGGAGGGATAACCCTTCCAGACTTCAGACAATACCACAAAGCTACAGTAATCAAAACACAATGGTAGTGACACAAAAACAGACATATAGATCAATGGAACAGAATAGAGAGCCCAGAAATAAACCCACGCACCTATGGTCAATTAATCTACGACAAAGGAGGCAAGAATATACAGTGGAGGAAAGATAGACTCTTCAACAAGTGGTGTTGGGAAAGCTGGACAGCTACATGTAAATCAATGAAGTTAAAACACTCCCTCACACCATACACAAAAATAAACTCAAAATGGTTTAAAGACATAAGTGTAAGACATGACACCATAAAACTCTTAGAAGAGAACATAGGCAAAATATTCTCAGACATAAACTGTAGCAATATTTTCTCAGATCAGTCTCCTAAGGCAAAGAAATAAAAGCAAAAATAAACAAATGGGACCTAATCAAATTAAAAGCTTTTGCATAGCAAAGGAAACCATCAACAAAACCAAAAGACAACCTGTGGAATGGGAGAAAATATTTGTAAATGATGTGATTGACAAGGGGTTAATCTCCAAAATACACAAACAGCTCATACAACTCAATATCAAAAAAACAAACAACACAATCAAAAAATGGGCAGAAGACCTAAACAGACAGTTCGGTAGAGGTCTTCTTAGACCTAAGAAGACATCCAGATGGCCAAGAGGCACATGAAGAGATGTTCAACATCACTAATTATTAGGGAAATGCAAATCAAAACTACAATGAGATATCACCTCACACCAGTCAGAATGGCCATCATCAAAAAGTCTACAAACAATAAATGCTGGAGAGGGTATGGAGAAAAGGGAACCCTCCTGCACTGTTGGTGGGAATGTAAATTGGTACAGCCACTATGGAGAACACTATGGGAGGTTCCTTAAAAAACTAAAAATAGATCTACCATATGATCCAGCAATCTCACTCTTAGGCATATGTGTGGAAAAGTGAAAACTCCAATTTGGAAAGATACCAACACCCCAATGTTCATAGCAGCACTATTTACAAAAGCCAAGACATGGAAACAACCCAAGTGCCCATCAACAGATGATTGGTTTAAGAAGATGTGGCATACATACACAATGGAATATTACCCATCCATAGAAAAGAATGAAATATTGCCATTTGCAGCAACATGGATGGACCTAGAGAATATCATACTAAGTAATTCAGACAGAGAAAGACAAATACTATATGTTATCACTTACACGTGGAATCTAAAAAATTATACAAATGTATCTATATATAAAACAGAAACAGACTCACAGACGTAGAAAACAAACTTATGGTTACCAAAGGGGAAAAGGAGGCAGGGAGGGATAAATTAGGGGTACAGGATTAACAGATACAAACTACTTTACATAAAATAGATAGGCAACAAGGATTTACTGTACAGCACAGGGAACTATATTCAATATCTTGTAATAACCTATAACGGAAAATAATCTGAAAAAATATACAAGTGAATCACTTTGCTGCACACCTGAAACTAACAGTATTATAAACCAACTATACTTCAATAAAAAAATTTTAAAAAGAAATAAAAAAAACACACAACTTCAATATATATGTATATAAATTTCATATGATATTGCTTATATGTGGAATCTAAAAAAAAAGGGTACAAATGAACTTATCTACAAAACAGATATAGAGTTACAGATGCAGAAAACAAACTTATGGTTACCAGGGGGTTGCGGGGGGCAGGGATAAATTGGAAGACTGGGATTGACATATACACACTACTATATATATTCAGTAAAATAGATAACTAATAAAGACCTACTGTATAGCACAGGGAACTCTACTCAATACTCTGTAATGGCCTGTATGCGAAAAAGAATCTAAAAAAGAGTGGATATATGTATATGTATAACTGATTCACTTTGCTGTATACCTGAAACTAACACAACATTGTAAATCAACTAAACTCCAATAAAAATTTTAAAAAAAATCACTGAAAAGAGATATCCTCTTTCTAGCGTAAGAATTTCCCTATGAATCAAACAACCAACACAATTTTTGACAGCCTTTTACAAAAACCTACAACATATAGATTCAATGTGTTAGATTGGGCAATTCTTTGAAAACAATATTAACATCCTATGAGCTTAAGAAATATTCCTCAAGGTCTAACTGCAGAGTGCTGAAAACTCTTCATCTTTCTCTGGGATTTCCATTGGACTGTTTAGTACAACTGAGACCCAAAGGCTTCTGATGTCTTGGTCATGAAGACCTTTTCTCTCTTCTGTGGTTCAGAATCGGCAAACTTTATCCGTGGCAGAAACTCTAGCGTGTTTCCTTTCATTTCAGAGGATCCAAAATTACTTATTTGATGTAATAAGTAGTATCAGTGTAAAAATGTGAAACACAGCCACCTTAAATTAGAGTTAATACAGCTAAGTTTAATTAACTACGGAAAAGGAGAATATGTAAGAACTTGGTACTTTAAAAAGATGCACTTAAAACGGTTGAAGTCTTTCTCAATGATGTAAAGGAGCTCAAAGAATGCAATTTTTTTCCTTTTCTGAACTGATAAAAGCTAAAATAATCTACATCATTGCATGAAATTCTTTCAGATCACTTCTAATTTTCTTAGTCTATGTTCAATATCAAATGTGTTTACAGTCACATAACACTTTTTGGTAACATATTTCCTCCTCTCAGAAACGTTAATGAATGACAACAGCCAAATCAAACAAAGAAAACAAACACTTTAGAGAAGTGCTGTCCAATAGAACTTTCTGTCATGCTGGAAATGCTCTATTCTATGCTGTCCAAAATGGTAGCCACTAGCCACATATGGCTATGGAGCACTTGAAATGTGGCAAGTACAACTAACTGAATCTTTAATTTTATTCAAGTAATTAAAATTTAAATAGCTATATGTGGCTAGTGGCACAGCTTTAGAGATTCCAGAAATAAGTCACGGGGCTATAACAGTATTCCTTATTAGCTTTCTTAGGATCCATTAATTAAAAGTAATTTCCCAGAATTTGCTTTACAAATTCACTTACTCAATTACCATCTAAGAATTATCATCATCCTCAAATCCCAGATGTTATTAAAAAAAGGTTTATTTAAATAAGACACATTTAAAATTGTTATTTAACATATTATTAAAAGATAATTTTAACAGTACTAAGGACAAGAAAACTGAGTGAGTTTTACAGAGAAATGATGAAAAATATTTGATTCTTCCCTTCCTCTATCTACATCCCAGCAGCAAGTCTTCTTGGCTCTACTTCCAAAATATATTCCAAATCCATTCACTTTTTAAAATCCTCTTTTCCTCCACCATACTCCAGGCTACCATCATCTCCTGCCTAGATTATTGCAACAGCTTCCCTTTAGTCTCCCTGCTTCCTCTCTGTTCATTCTTAAAATTCATTCATTACACAGCAACCAGTGATTGTCTTAAAATGCAAATTAGATCACCTTACGCTTGTCCTTAAAATTTTTTCAATGACTTCTTCTATTCTTAAGATCTAGTCCAAACTTTATTCCACAAGCCCACCTAACCAGCACCATTCCTTCCTCCTGCTACATCTCAGAGCTCATTGTGACACCACTTTTCACCCTTCACATGGTCCTGCCATACTTTCTTTCCTATTGCTCCAACAGGCCCCAAATTTGTCTGGCCTAAGGCCTTGGTGCTGTTTTTTTCTGCTTGGAATGCTATTTTCTCAGATCTTCAGATAGGTGACTCTTGTCGTTCAGGCTGCAGCTCAAATGTCCTTTGCAGAAGAGGTTTTTCCCTCACCACTCTATCTCATGTTGCCACCTAGTCACTATTACATAGTCCTCTTTTATTTTCAGATTTTCTCTTACTTTCACAACCGAAATAATCTTTGTTTACTTGTTTCTGCCTATCTTTTCCCTCTGGAATGTTGAAACCATGGAAACAGGGAGCTTGTCTTCACTGCTCTGGCACATAGTAAGCTCTCAATATTTGGAGGGAAAAAAAACCAGACTTTTTTATAAGTATCATCTTAGGTCATACATAAATTGATCAAATTGGGTGAACTCTTCCAAGGCTGCCTCGGAACTAACACATTAAAATGGAAATAATTTAATCCCTTCATTCAAAAGCTGCTCAACAGCTTCTTTTAACACATAAAAAATATTTTACTTTGACAATCTTTTGTTGAGTTTTATCTTCCTATCCTCTATCAGTTCTCAGTCATGGTAAGAATGGACCTATGGACTAAAGAGAGCCCTAATTCCTCTCAGCAGCCCTCAGAGGAGATTAGTTTCTTCAGCAGTTTAGTCTCCTTCCTTTTCAATGACCTTGAAGCTATCCCCATGGAGCCACTTTAAATTTGTCAGTTTTAAGGCAAGGAGTCTGTTGGGTATGGTATCTCTTCTCTAAAGGCAACCATCTCTTGGGGCTCGAGGACGGGTCAGAATCCCAATATGTTTTAGTATACATATTCTGTAAATGGGCTTTTTAAAGCAAATAATAAAAGTTAAGCTCTCAAAAGTGAAATGTTATTATCACATGTATTTATTACCCCATGATGGGGAAAAGTACTTCAAGAAAAATAAGGCTCAGGGTTGCTGGAGATAATACCTTCAAGACATTTCCTACCTTCTTAGGTAGTAATATGAAATGTCCAAAGAATTTTTAATGTATTTTAAGATGTATTTTTAAATTGCCTTATCAGCTGTTGGGTCTTAGTAGACTGATGTTGAAAAAACAATACAAAGGTAAGAAGACTCTCACTCACTGCAGGTGCCAAATCAGCAAACCAAATCTAAGAATTATTAATAGACCTTCTACTACCAAGAGGGGATATAAGCAGGCATAGTCATAAAATTGGTCAATCTAGATACATGTATCAATCTAGATACATGTAAGTAGAGTTGTAACAAGAAAATCACCCTTATACAAAATCTCTCTAGCCTGCATCTTTTAAAAAAGTACTGCCCCCCAAATAGTATTTCATCCAAAAAAGGTTTATGCAAAATATTTATATAGTCCAGGAAAGCATAAACCAGATGATGACAATGTACCTATGCCTACAGTTTAAGAATAAGTATTTTTAGTGACTGAGTCTATTAGCTATTATTATCATAAATCTTATTGTCCATGAAGTCTCATTTGTCCTAAGGAGTCTGAAATACAGCATTTTAATAGGCAGTACTCAACTTGACAGGTTAAATCCTAAAAATGCGTAATTAAATTTGTTGTTTTGAACTTCTAAGTACAATTTCCTGTAGAACAATTATAGAAGAAACTCAGCCGATTTAACCTCTAATACAGTTGAATGAGTACTTATTTTATTTCTGCTTTTACTGTTGATTAAGAAGGTAGGTATCCTAGCCCCTTGTAGAGAAGTGAGCTCTGAAGGTAGAGGACTGTATTTTACCCTCTGTGAGGCATTTTTGTACCTCTTTGATACTCATCAGTTGTTCCGAACACCTAAGATATTGGTAAGGTGGCTACAGTCACTCTTGACAGTACGTGTGTACATGAAACCCAGGAATCAAGCAAAACAAAATGCCAATTATCCTCTCAGAACAGTACCCTTGAAAAGTTCCCACAATTCAAGGTTATGGTTTTAGTTCTTTTCTTTAAAGACATGAAAATAACTGAATACAACAAAATAACAGTCTGATTTGTATGAATTATTTAAAGAAATTCAACACAAAGCCTGGAAACAGAAAGCTTGTGACTTGGTAGGTTTCATATCCCCCTTTTCTATCTACAAAATGGTTGAGTCTTCATTGAACCTGAGTCTGATGTTTAAATGATTATGGAATGAAATAAGAATAGGCTTTATCAGAGTTACCAAAAAAACAACTTGGTTTAAAACATTTTCAAATTTGTTTAAATAAAACTAGTTTCCTTTAAGTTTTTAACATCCATATTAATACTTCCAATATTACTAGAGTATCTCAAGATATTTTCAAAAATAAAGTTGAGATCAACTTCTTACCAAATATATAAAGATTATTTATAGGATAGTCTTAGAGACAAGTAGATTGGGATGCTAATACAAGGGGTAGGTACACTTTGTCAATTGTACCTCAATACAGCAGAAAAAAAAAGTGGTAGGGGTGAGGAAGGGAGGGAGAGAAAAAGCAAAGATGTGATGTACCACTATTTTGCCTATATAACCTTTATCCATCCAGTTATTAAAACACTTAAAAGGAACCAGGCACTTTGCAAGACTTGTTCTTACTGGGACAAAAGACACGCATCTTTAGATGGCTGCTCAGAACTGCTATCTGATCTCAAGAAAAATCTAATTGATACTTGCTGAATTCAAACCACCCCACCCCCCCACATCGGTCTCATCAGTAGTAAGTGCTCACTTACTGAATCTTTCTGACTTCTAGGTCACTTGGGCCTCGAACCGTACATTCAACTCTGACAAAGAGTCTCTAACCTGATCAAGACCAACTTACAGCCTTGAACAGCCTCTTTTGCCACATAAAATTAAAGTAACGAAATGAAATGGCTTGGTGTGAAAAGCTGGGGAAATACACAGCCCACTGGAACGATGACGCCATGCTCCAGATACAACTTGGAGCTATATGCTTATCTCCCACCCTTGTGATTCAAACACAGAGTTAAGAGTACATATCTATCTATCTTACCTAGCATTAAACCAGGACCTTCACTCCATCCTGTTCAACATAATGTATTTATTGCAAAAGGAAGAACACTGCTCTTAGAGAAAAACAATGCTGCACATCACTTGCTTCAGTTTCCTTTCTACAAAATAGGGATAATAATAGCTGTCCCGACTAATTCACAGGGTCATTGAAAGGATCAAATAAGATAGTGAATGTGAAAGTACTTGCAAACTGCTAAACTATTATTGCTAAGTTGTTCCTTTTTTGAACTTTTGAGCTTTCCTCTACCTCATAGTTTAAATTGCAAGGTTAGTTAGAATATCCAGACACAGAAAATCTACATTAATAGGAATTTTGGAGAGGGCGGTAGATAAATAATGGAAAATACTGATTAGGACAATGGGCCAGAACATAGGAAGTTAGCCCCAGAATTACAGTAAAGTCTTGATGCAAAACCACTACCGTTAGGGCTTACTCTTTGCAGACACCGGCCAGTTCCCCCAACACACGCAAACACCAAGCTGTACTGTGCTACTTTTAGGTGAATCACTGGGGATAAGCTGAGTCTGGAGGTGCAAAGGGGAGGGACTTCCAATCCTGATGATCAGGCTGTTCCCCAATCCCTTTAACAAACACTCCTCCTACTCTTTGTGCCTGGCCTAGTTAATCAAAACTATTCCCGGTAAGAAAATGGCTGTCAAAGATTTTTTGCAAGGAGAGTCTTGTAACTATGAGAAACCAGTAGCATACCTACTCCTTCCCCCACCACGAACTATTCTGAATGGATAGGTTCAGAAACAAAAAAACCGGATTATGGTTTGTTTCTCCCAAGACTCACTCTGGGCCTCACCCTCCAAGCTTCAGCTCTCCCACCCGAAAAATGAAGAATGACGGCGCCTGTCAACTCCATACCACTGCTACCGAAAGGATGGATGAGACAGTGCCTGGAAGGCGCCAGGAGTGCTGTCTGATAAACACTAAGTCCCTCACTGTTTATAAAGTATTATGATGAGTCCCGTTACGCCCTCCCACCTCAAAGGAATCGCCGGATTAGAACTGACACCCCCAGTCACTGAAAAGAGCAACGCTGAGGCGGGCGGGGCGTATCCGCACTGATTCTGTTTCGAGGTGTGAGGAAGGAGGCGACCCTGCGCCCCGGGAGAGGAGGAGCGGGGAGAGAAGGTTGAACACACGGGCCGCGAAGAGCCTACCTGTTGTTCCGGATGCTGACCAGCACGCACAGCACCAGCTCTAAGTAGGTGCGTAGCACTTCCAGCCAACGGGTTGAAAGCTGCAGGGCTTCGACTTCCTCCCCGCCAGTCCCGGTGTCGACGCGGCCTCCATCGCCCGGGCCGCCTCCGCCGCTCAGGTAATTCTCCGCGGCGAATTCAACGCGCAGCTCTCGCACGAACCAGCCGCACTTGCGCATGAGGAATTCGAGCCGTGGCTGCTCCGAGGGCGAGACGCGGAGGCAGATGCGGAGCTGGGGCCACAGAGCCGGGTAGAAGAGGCACTCGCGCCAGTGCGAACAGGAGGCCGAGGCCCGTAACCGGTCGGACGCGGACAGGAAGGAGAAGATGTGCACGATTAGCTCGCTGGGCAGCGACGCGGCGCCTGCCGCTTGCCCGCACAGAGCCATTCGGCCCCGCCGCCGGCTGCCGGTCCTCGGCCGCCCCCGCAGTCCCCGGAGCAGCCCCCGCAGCCGTCGCAGCTGCTGCAGCCGCAGCCGCTGCCGCCGCCACCGCGCCACCCGGGCGGGCCCGGCTCGGGTTCGGGCTCCCGGCGGTCGGGGCTGCGGCACTGACAAGAACAACAACATCAATGACAAGGAAGAAGGGGGCGGAACCGTTGTGGGTCTCGGCGGAACCAAGTGCAGCACAAGTTGCGGAGAGGGGGAATGGCCTCTGCGGGGGTGGCCTCCAGATAGTCAGGCTCTGGCCTCTCAAACTCTACTCATGCGCATCCGAGGCCTGCACACTCAGGAACTTCAAAACCCTCGCTTGGACTGGTTAGGGGCCCGGAAGCGGCAGGATTTATTGTAAGGAAACGGCAGCCCTCCCCGCGCCTGGAGGCGGAGGCAGAGCAGTGGTAGGAGCTGAGTTTGACGTCACCGATGGTGGGAGGAGCCCTGCGTGACTGGGCGCGACTTCCGGAAGAAGGGAGCGCCAGATTGACTGTAGGGAAGGGAGATGCAGCACGTGATACCTGACGCAGGCAGGCCGACCGGCGGGGCGGGGCGGGGCGGGGCGGGGCGGGGCGGGAAGTGCTGGTGGTGCCGGCGATGGGCGCCCCCTCCCGTCTCACAGAGGCCGCCGAGTTCCGTCAAGTCTGTAAGTCGGTTAACTTGGGCGCTCAGGCGGTGGAAGTGGCGGAACTCGCGTTGGTGCAAGGGCTCGTGACGCTTCTCATTATACGTTTCTCTGTTGCTGGGCTGAGGACTCAAGAGCCAGAGTGGTGGCTTGGGTCTTTGTCAGCCGTCCCACCTGCCCAGAGTATTGTTGCGAGTTTCTGAGAGAGAGCCGCTAAGGAGGGGGAGCGGGCGCAGTCGCGGGCTTCCCCGGAGGGGCTGCGTCGCGTAGAGGAGAAGCGCGGGGCGGGGCGGCTGGAGGCCGGACCGAGGTCGCGAGTGGACTCCCCCCATTCCTTGTTCGGACCTCGAAGTGGACCTGCGCGTACACCTGGTGTGTGGGGAAGGAGTGAGGACAGCGCCACCCTTTGGATTTAGAGGGAGAGGAGAAAAAAAGGCAAATGAGTTAGGTTTGTTGGTTGATAATCAGCCTCTTCTCCGCGGTTTGAGAGAGGCTCCGAGTTCCGGGTTTTGAGGCCCTAGGTGTAAAGAAGCTGATTGTTATGGTAAAGGTTTTCTTTAGCTTGGCGCCCCTAATTTGAGAGAGGGATTTTCGAAAGAGTGTATCTTAACTTCATCGCAACTTGGGAAGTAGTTAACTGATTGTAAGGGGCAGTGAAGTCAGAAAAGGAGTAAGTGATTTTATGTAATAATTGAGGATTGCTTTAGTGAGGCTGCCGCTTCAAAGCCTTAACTATGATCTTGGAACAGCCTAGTTTTCTAGTGATTAACTCCAAGAAGCTGTTCTACTAGATATTTTTAGCTCTTTGAAGGCAAAACTCTCCATTCATGGTGCTTTGATGACTTTTGGTGTCTTGCACATACCACGTTGCCAGTGATGTGTTATCTTCATTTTGGTACCTGTAGAAAAAAAAGAAAAAAGCTAGCCTTCATGGTAGCTCACTTCTCTGAACCTCTTGTCTGCAAGAGATTTTTCTATGTAATTATTATTATATTTTTATGAATGAGCACTAATAGAAACAGCAGTGAATTAGGAAGTTGAGACTTGGATTTAACTTTTTTATATTTTAAACTCATTGAAATATTTTTAAGTGAACCATGGACGTCTGGATCTCCCACTTATAAGTACTTTAGTATGCATCTCTAAAAGCATATTACTATATAACAAAAATAATATTATCACACTTAAATAACTTCTGTTATCTAATAACCCATCTTCAAATTTATCTAGTTATCTCCCAAATGTTCTTTATAGCTGTTTTGTCCAAACCAGGATCCGATTAAGGACCACACTTGTTTTTGTTTGTATTTCAAGTCTCTTTTAATCTAGAATAGTCACCGCCCAACACACACTTTTTTCTTTTTTTGTCTCTCTGATTAGCTAAAGAGAGGAGGCTTATTGTCCTGTAGAATATCTCCCTTTCTGTAATTGTTTGACTACTTTCTCTTGGTGTTTAGCTTACTATTCTAGTACCTGAATTTCTAATAAACTGGGACATTAATGCTAAAGGCTTGATTAGTTTAATTTTGATCTTCCTCCATATAAAGTTCTGTGTTTTGTTAAACCTTAAAACAAAATCTGTGAGATGTTATTTTTTACAAATGTCCAACTTCTCCATCAACCACTCACTTAATGGCCTTAATAATTGATAATTCTTGCCTGAATCTTAATTGTATTATGGGTTCCAAAATGATAATTTCTAATTCTTTCATTCCATCTACATTTATTAATTTGCATTCTTCTGTATAGGAGAAGCTTTCTTTCACAAACTGACAACATTTAGTTACCCTGAAATACAGCTGCTATTGAAAAGGCAGAAAAAATGCTTAGTTCTTTTTCTTTTATTACCAGTTTTGAAAGTAAGTTATATGGCTTCAAAGACGGCAAACGAGTTTTTCTAGCTTTTATTTTTTCTGAACGTCCCATTCTCATTACATTTTTGTTATGTTTTAATCAATCATTCTTTTCAGTTCTCAGATTTTGATACTTCTAGAACTCTTCACAAAGAACTCTATGTAATTATTATAATTTTTAAAAATTCCTTGAGCATTTTTAGTAGAGGTAACACTGGACTGGGTGGGAACGTGAGGCTGGATTTTGGTCTTTTTTCTTTTTTACTTTTGTCGTGATCTAGCTGGGTGACATTTAAACAAGTTGCTTAACCCTTTGGGGCCTCACTTTCTTCAGCTGTATAAGTAGAGAGTTTTGGCAAGGTTCCCTGCAGCTCTGATGTTCTGACTTTTTTAAAAAAACCCTATTTTACTGAGATATATTTTTCATATATAATTCATTCATTTCAAGTGTACACCTTAACAATTTAGTAATTTTATCAAATGGTACAACCAACACTGTAAATCGGTTTTAGAACATTTTCATCCCTTTAATAAGATTCCACATACCCATTTACAGCTAATCCTCACTTCTTCGTTCAGGAAGCCACTAATGCACTTTCCATCTCTATAAATTTGCCTTTTCTGAACATTTGATATAAATGGAATCATACAATATATGATCTCTTGTGTCTGGCTTCTTTCACTTAGCATAATATATTTTTTTTAAATAAATTTATTATCTATTTATTTATTTATTTTTGGGTGTGTTGGGTCTTCGTTTATGTGCGAGGGCTTTCTCTAGTTGCGGCAAGCGGGGGCCACTCTTCATCACGGTGCGCGGGGCCTCTCACTGTCGTGGCCTCTCTTGTTGCGGAGCACAGGCTCCAGACGCGCAGGCTCAGTAGTTGTGGCTCACGGGCCCAGTTGCTCCATGGCATGTAGTATCTTCCCAGACCAGGGCTCAAACCCGTGTCCCCTGCATTGGCAGGCAGATTCTCAACCACTGCGCCACCAGGGAAGCCCAACATAATATTTTTGAGGTTCATCCATGATGTAGCATGTGTCATTAATTCATTCCTTTTTATTGCTGAATAGAATTTCATTTTATTTATTTATTTATTTTTGGTCTACCTATTTACCAGTTGATTAACATTTAATTTTTATTTTTTTTTGGCCCTGCTTAGTTCCCTGATCAGGGATTGAACCAAGGCCCTGGCAATGAAAGCGCAAGTCCTAACCACTGGACCGCCAGGGAATTCCCTGATTAACATTTAGGTTTCTAGTTTTTGGCTATTATGAATACCATTTCTGTAAATATTCATGTCCAAGTCTTTTGTGAACATATGTTTTCATTTCTCTTGGGTAGATACCTAGAAGTGAAAATGATAGGTTGTTTGATAGTTCTATGTGTAGCTTTTGGAGAAACTTCCAAACTGTTTTCTAAGGTGATTGTATCATTTTCCAGTCCTAACAGCAATGTATGAGGGTTCCTAGTCTCTGACTCTTTGATGATTTGGAGATATTCTCTGATTGATTTGAGACCGATATTTTTCCTTATTATTAGTGTTTTACTAACAACAAACTACCTTCTCCTTGGATACCATTAATAATTAATCTTTATTATTAGGAGTAGTTCCTAAAGGAAATAAAAATACAGATAGTCTCCAAAGTAGATGGTTCTACTTATGATTTTTCAACTTTACAGTAGTGCAAAAGCAATATGCATTCAGTAGAAACCATACTTAGAATTTTGCTCTTTTCCCGGGCTAGTGATACATGGTAAGATACTCTCTCATGATGCTGGGGAGTGGCAGTGAGCCATAGCTCCCAGTTGGCCCCATGATATTGAGGGTAAACAACCAATAGACTAAAAAACCATTCTGTTTTTCACTTTCAGAACAGTATACAATAAATTAAATGAGCTATTCAACACTTTATTATAAAATAGGCTTTGTGTTAGATGATTAGCCAACTGTAGGCTAATGTGTTCTGAGCATGTTTAAGGTAGGCTAGGCTAAGCTATGATGTTTGGTAGGTTAGGTATATTAAATGCATTTTTGACATTTTCAATTTATGATGGATTTACTGGAACATAATCTCATTATAAGTCAGGAAGGACTTCTATATCAATCTGCTATAAAATAAAATTAAGCTTCTTAGTGTTGTTTTTGAATTTTTAAAACTTCATTTAATTTTCATATTAAATGAAGGATGGTAGGAATACTGCTATTAACAACAATGAGCTAAGACATGAATTAATAAGTTATGATCTTGCTCAGTTACAGTTAAAACACAGTACATTTCAATGATGGCATACAATTTGTTTATTTTATTAAGCCAACATCTTTAATATTATTCCATTAAGTACTTATTGAGTATGTATATTCTTAGCATGTTAAGTGAGTTAGGTTATTTCTCTTGACATTTATTATACTATGTAAATTATAAATTATTTTTGGTAAACTTTTTGATAAAGTAACAAAATTGACTTCTTTAAAGGACAGAATGAAATCACATTTTGTGAAATTATAATGTCTGAGCTATGATTCAAAGCGTGGGAGGAAGTACTGACGTTATGAAGCCCATAAGTACTCAGTAGTACTAAGCTTCTGGTTCCAGAAGTGGCATATTGTCACTATAGCAACTACCCATGCTTATTTGGATTTGAAACCCAGGCAACGAATGGTGGATAAGAGTATAACATCAAGACGGATATGTACCCTGGTGGGTTGATATGCGTGACTGTTGATGGTCAAGTGTTCGTTCCGTTTTTCTTGTTATGTTTATTATGATTGATTCTTTTATAGAGATACCTTAATTCCTGTTAATGTATTTTTCTGGAGAGAAATTAAACATTCAATTTTCTTATGTTCTTCCTTTTCTAATATACTAAGCTTAATGCTTTCTCCAGTTTGGTTATTAGGATATTAAATATAGTTTTACTCTAGCTTTCTCTCCATTGCCAAACAATAGTTATAAAAATATAACTTTTATTATGCTGAATCACTTGACATTTCATAACAGAAAAAAATCTGTGATACAGATTTTATTTTAGGTACATCATGAAAAGATGTTCAGGGCTACCAATAGACATGCAAACTGCCTAAATTCAAACATTTTTTGAAAGAATGTTTTTTTTTTCTGAGCAGGGTGTGGGTTTCAGACACTTTTGGCAGGTAGAGATGATGTAACTTCCTTCCAATTATCTATTATCTGCACCCATAAAGTTACTTAGAGGCACAGGAGCCTCCTGGGAGAATAGAACTGGGAACTTGATTCTTTCTCTCCACCCTTGTCTGACAGATTGGAATGGTTCCTAGTGAGGTCATATTACAGGAAAAAGAAATGAAGGATTGAAAGGCATTTGTCTTTAGGGTAGGGAAAGTCTGCACTGGTGAGCTGGATGCAGGACAAAGGACCAAGTCTGTTTTTTTTTTTTCCTAGTTGCACCATATTGTTGATGTCAGAACTGATCTTAACCAAGCCACTCACAAGTTGGTTGTGCAAATTTGTGAACTGGAGGATCTATATCAATAAAGTAGGGATTGATAGCTCATATCCTAAAGGAGACAGGAGCAATAAGAGAAGAATTGGGTCCTAAGCAATATGATAGGTAGTGGGGAGGACTGCGGCTTACCAGAGGATGCTTTTCCCAGTGGGAAACTGGGCTCTGTGTTTCCAGATTTCCTAGTTTTTCAAGAGAAACTAAAATACTAAATTTTTAAAAGATGAAATGTCCTGATTGCTAGCTTTCACATTAAAAATATTCCGTGGGCAAACAAAACCAGATTCAAACAAAACCAGATTAGTCTTCAGGATGCCTGGTTACAACTTTTTAACCAAAGAGCTCTCATACATGTGGGCTGGGGCCACTTTGTGTTCCAAGAGCTAGGCCTGCTAGCTAATTCCTGTGTTTTAAGTCCACTCCCAGAGCTATTTTTTTCATTCATTCCTTTCAGAGTTTAAAGAAAAAGAAAGAAAAAGAGGTTTAACTTTAATGTCTATTTTATAGCATTACTGTTTTCTTGCCTTTTATTCAAGAGGATGGGTATTTTTAGGGGTACCTTTTGTTATTAAAAACTGAATATCACTATCTTTAATGCAGCTGATACAGCCAATAGGGTTCCTTGACTTCTGGTCAAAATCAGTAATTGGCTGATTTTAATGATCTTGGTTTGAGTTGTACAGCTTATATTACATATAGGCAGTATCCCACAGTGGGGCTCATAGGACTGTTACTCCAAGGGTACTGTCTCTAAGCAGTCACTTTAACTGGGTTCCTTTAGTTTCTTAACTAGCTTAAGTAATGAGGGGATTTTTTTTTCTTTTTCTTTTTTCCTGGTTACTTTAGGGAGTTTTGAGGACATCCATACACATGCATTAGAGCACACCTGATCCTCACAGGGACTACATGAGGAACTAAAAACAGGAACTAATTGTTCCGTAGTCTGTCTCTCCTTTTCAGTAGGCTTCCTTTGCTTTTTCATTTTGCATAGGGCCCAACTGCTGGCCCTTACTAGTCTACATGGTCTTCTAGTTCAAGTATCCAGTATCATTTGCAAATTTGTTCTTTGTCTCCTGTTGAAATTCTTGTGAGGATCTGACTGGGTTATTTTTGGGAGATAGGCAACAAAAAAAGTTGATGGTATTCCTGTTGATTGGCTGCTTTAAGGTAAAGAGTCCTGCCCTAGTCCAATTAGCTGAATTTAGGAGGACGGAGTAATGTGCTGAATGCTTTGGACAGATGGATGTAGGGATTTGGATGAAGAGAGGAAGGAGCTTTGTTCCGAACAGGGTGTGAGCCAACAACCACTCTGAAATCTATCTAGTAGATACCATGGCTCAGTAACTTTTTATCCAGAGATGCGTAGAACTCTGTATAGAATAAAAATGGCCTAAGCTGTCAACTGATCTTTTAAATAGTTGTTGAATAGTGTTCAGTCTATTTGGCTTCCCTTACTCCTGGAGTACTCATCAGACTTCCAGGTTATCCTAGTTGAATAGCCATGAGACTCTGTCATGAAGAGATATATTCCTCATGGTCAATTACCACAATGTTCTCATTGCAGAATTTAATATTTAATCCTTTGGAAAAATCTCTTAAGCCTTTTAAGTGCCGAAAAGGTGAAATGAAGTGAATATTTTCATACAGCAAACATTAATTGGAGTGTTGCTTTGCTCTAGGGCAAGAAAGTTTCACTTGATATGCCAACTCTAAACAGTTTTGGAGGTTGAGTAGTACTGTGTTGAGAAGGATTTTGGAATTTGAGATTGTTCCCTTGTTCTGCTGGGAAGAGTGCCATGTTTGATTTGTGATGTCTGCTGTGGTTGGAAAGAATTGTTGACCTGAATGACCTGTATTTTCTATCTGTAGTCTGTAATTATTGTTTAAATAATATATTAGTGTTTGCTTTCTACCTTCATTTTGTTGTACCTGTATACTTTTCAATGGGTAGTATTCATATCAATTCCTTATATTGTGAGTAACAGCAGATCACTCAAGTTTTATAAGTAAGTTTTTCCATATTAAGAATTTTTTAAAGCCAAAGTGAGGTTAAGTAAATTTCTAAATATTAAAATTTATCAGCTCCTGACTGCATTCTCTAAGAATGTGAACTACTTCTTCACTTATATTGAATATTAAGGGGGAACTCATGCTTTTGCCCCACAAGGAAAATATAACAAAATTTCCCTTCACTTGAAGGATACAGGGTTTTTTCCCCCATGGTATTCAGTTTATATACAGGAACATTCTCTCTAAAATCTAGTCTTTAAGCAAGAAGCATCTAGTAGAAATTCATTACTTTTTTTTCTTAGAGTATTACATGAACATGGCAACAAAAAAATGTAGTACAAAAGTACTTTTGATGAAAAGCAACAGTTTTTCATTCCTTGCCTCCCATTGTTAGGCCTACCCCCAGAAACAAACATTTGAACTATTTTGCTGTTTGTTCTTTAGGTAACTTTAAATTATATGCTTTTACCTACACTCCTTGATTGATTAAACACTATTTCCTTCCTTTTATAAAAGATGAAGATTTAATTCAGTTACTTCCCCTTCCCTCCCCCAAATTCCTACCAATATTTGATAGTTAATTGTAATTTTACGTTTTTCTCTTGGTGTGTGTGTGTGTGTATTTATTGAGGTAACATTGGTTTATAACATTACATAAATCTCATGTGTGCAATTTGTCGACCTTATTCACAACAAAGTGCTTACCACCGAAAGTCTAGTTTCCATCCATCACCATACACTTGATTCTCTTTATCCATTTTGTCTCCCCACCCCCCCCTTACCTCTGGTAACCACCAGTCTGTTCTCTGTATCTATGTGTGTGTGCTTTTTGTTTTGTTTTGTTTGTTATTTTTAAAATATTCCACATGTGAGTGGAATCATACAGTATTTGTCTTTCTCTGACTGACCTGTTCACGTGGCACAATACCCTCAGGTTCCATCCATGTTGTACCAGATGGCAAAATTTAATCTTTTTTTATGTCTTGGTTCTTATATTAATCAGCTTTTACTGCATAGCAGTCACAATCTTCTGTGTACAAGAGAGTGGATTATGACAGATTAGGTAACTTTCAGCAGATATTTACTTCTTGGTCTTGCGACTTGCTTTGGCCAGAAAAACTTGGGCAGAAGTGACAGTATACCAGTTCTGAGCCTAGGCCTTAAGAGGTATTAAATGTTTCTACTTGCCACTCTGGGAGTTCCCAATCTTTGCATAATAAAACAGGTCCCAGGCATCTGCTGGCCACTGTAGAGCCCCAGATGGAGAAACATGGAAAAGATGTCAACTTGACCTACAGCCTGAAACAGAGATGCCCCAATTGACCTAAAGAATTTATTTCTAAGTGAGAAATATATGCTTATTTTTTGTATCTTACTGAGATTTTTGTGTTTGCTTGTTTTGCAGGAAAAGGTTGATCAATTTAAAAATGTGTACCTAGGAGTGGGGTGCTGCTATAATGAAAACTTAAAATGCATGCCCATTGGCTTTGGAACTGGGTGGTGGTTAGCAAGGAAACTATTATAGGAGGCTGGAAAAATGGCTGTGTTATGTAGTAGCAAAATGTTTGATAAAACTTGTCTGTGGTAACATGGAAGACAGTTTAATGAAGTTGCGGTATTGGGCAAGGAACTTTCAAGATGTTGAAAGCATGAGCTAGTTGCTATTAGCTGCATAGGATAAGGTACTACAAGCATAATTCAATCTACCACATCTGATCTCTTGGTGATAATCATTCATGTCCCTTTTGTTCCAATGACGTAGTTCTTCATCTTCATATGTATGTGTGATGGAACATGCCAGCTGTCAGGCTTTCCTTTAGCGTGGGTGGATAGCCGACTATCAGGCTGCTGGTCTTCCAAATGCTGCAAAGAGGAAGGCCTGGCTCTGGGTCACTAAAACCATAGCTTAAAGTTAATTTTTCTGGTGATGTTTTCCCCTCCCTCCCTTTCTTATTTCCTTTTTAAAAAGGGGCTATAATTAATAAGGATGCTATTTGCTGAAACCAGTAAACCTGAAAATTTCAATGGCTAAACAAAATAGCATTTATTTTTTTACTTCTTTAATAGTCCAGTGAAGGTCTTCCTCTCAGCAGGCAACTTTCCTTCATGTGATTTAGTGCACTGAATTTCTTGTCTTGTGATTCTGCCATCCTTAAAATTCCTTGTGATTCTCTGTCTCCTCCTAGCGGAAGGGGAAGAGAGAACAGAGAAGGCACTTCTTAATTGCCTTGGCAGGGAAATGACACATTACTTTTATTTACATTCCATTGGCTAAAACTAGTCATATGGTCGTGCCTAGATACAAGAGGGGTCTGAGAAATGATGTTTTTGGCTAAGTAGTTATTTCTTAGGGGCAACTCTATGTTATAGGAGGAAGTGTATGAATTTTGGTCAACATTTGGCCATTTTTGCCACAAAGGAGAGTTACCCTCTTGTTGTTTTTGGCTGGGGGTAAATATTAGGCTCCTTGTGTGCTTTGTGAGCAGAGGTGGAAGAGGAAGGTAGACATGGAATGTTTGACTTGGTACAGTTTTTCTATATTCAGATCTTCAGTTCATCTCTGTCCTTAGCTACTCCCTTTCTTAATGCCTCTTTAAGACAGTTCCTCAGGTATCCCTGAGCCAAGAATCCCTCTAGGGTTCCAGTGGGCAGATCAGCTTTCATTCTCAGTTGCAGCTTCCTCCTGGTGTAGTCTGTTCTGTTTAAGTTGTCAATACACTTCTATTTTTGTCTTTCAGAAATTTGTTGAAATCTCTTGCTGGCCAATGATCAGCTCTTTCCAAGCTGAGTTTTCTTCACTGTTATACAGGCCTAAGTATCTGTACATTGTTTTTTATTTAAGTTTTAGGAGTCAGTTGAAATAAATATAGAATATCTTCAATTAGTACCTCTAACAGAATTTCAATTATTTTTTAATACCTGCTGCTTAATGAAGATGCTTTACTGTCTACCACGTGCCGAGCACTTCTCCAGGCTCTGGGGGACATGTAAAAAGGTATAATATACAACCTGTAAGTGTAGAGTCCACACTCACTCTGTCCCAACTTTGATTCTACTACCGGCTTACTTTTTCAGACAACTGATTCTGTCATGGTACTTCTTTAGAAATGTTTGGTGCTTTTTCCTTGCTCATCTTTCCCTCTGTAAACCCTCCCTGGTTTTCAGTTCCCTCTCTAACAGTACATGCCCCTCAAGTGAGAACTATTCAGTTCCTTGTGTCATCAGCATGCCATGTCATTTCTCACCTCTGTGCCTTTGTACATGTAGTCTCTACTTTCTGGAGTAACTGTCCCTTTCATATCTGAGTCCTGCTTAGATACAAATGCTGAATTCAAATTTCACTTTTTTTTCTAAATAAATATTCATTGATTGAAGCTTTAAGTCATTTAGACCAGTGCTATTCAAAGTGCAGTCTATTCTTTTCCCATTTAGGTTATTACCTGAATTGAGCAGAATATTGAGCAGAATCATGGAATCACTTTGCCATACACCTGAAACTAACACAACACTGTTAATCAACTATGCTCCAATATAAAATAAAAATTTAAAAACAAACAAAAAAACCAAAGTGCAGTCTGCAGACTGATACTGGAGCATGAACTGTTACCACTATGCTGAAATATAAGTACGGAAATTGAGAATAAGCTTTAGAAACTTTTATAGAAATTTGACAGAGAAATTATATGTCTGTCAAATTTATAATAAAATTTGGTTTCTATTTTACACGTTTAAAAAAATTCTGGTAATTCATTTAAATTTCATTTTATAAAAGGCTCTGTCCACAAAGGATTAGAAAATTAAAAAAAAAAGACATCTCACCACAGTTCAAGAAGCACTTATTTGTTTGTTTATTTATTTATTTATTTATTTAGGCCGTACCTCGTGGCTTGCGGGATCTTAGTTCCCCAACCAGGGATTGAACCCAGGCCACAGCAGTGAGAGTGCTGAGTCCTAACCACTGGACAACCAGGGAATTTCCAAGAAGCACTAATTTAGACTACAAAGCATATGAGTATTTAGCAGTAAAGAGATCAGTATATTTTGGACCAGTAGAAGAGGATTTCACAAAGGAGATGAGAGCTCTTCTTGAAGGGTGCGTAGGATTTGGATGGTTGGAAAGCACTGTGGCATTTCCAGTAGGGATAATGGGGTTTTGGATTACAAATGGAGGAGAGTTGTGCTAATATGATCTGGAGAGAAAAGCATCCTAGCAGAGTTAAAAATTAAGTCCACAGAGAGCTGACCAGTTACCGGAGCATTTATTTGGTTACTGCTTGAGCTACTGCAGGATGAAGACCTTTCATTCCCATATGTCTGTTGCTGATTTTCCATGGGACTAGTAGTAGTGAGTACATTTTACATTTTGCCTGTTTGAAACATTTCTTTTTAATTTAGCCTTTATGGTTGGCTTATTGATACTTTAGTTGTTGCTGAGTTTATTGTAGATTTAATATGAATAAGTAAATAAGTAAAATACAAACTAAAGAAGAATAATTGATAATTGATAAAAATTATTTAAATTTTAAATTATTTTTTAAGCCTAAACAATATAAATTTATTTTCTCACAGTTCTGGAAGCTAGAAGTCTGAGATAAAGGTGTCTGCAGACTTGATTCCTTCTGAAGCATCTCTCCTTGGATTGTAGATGTCCTTCTTCTCACTCCTTCTTTACATGGTCTTTCCTCTCTGTGTCTGTGTCCTGATCGCCTCTTCTTATAGGGGCCTCAGTCATACTGGATTGGGGCCACCTTAATGACCTCATTTAACCATAATCACCTATATAATGTCTCCTGTCTTCAAATATATATAGTCACATTCTGAGGTACTGGGGGTTAGAATTTCAGTATATGAAATTTCGGGGAAACAGTTCTGCCCATGAAAAGGGGGTATATGAGGCTAGTTTTTCTTATAGTTTTAATCACTCAGAATCCAAAGGTAGTGGGTTTGGAACTCACAGCTTCAGTAGGGGAATTTGTACTTATTCTTTTGGTAGAAATTGCTGCATCTGAAGAGAAGCTTTAGCATCTTACTTGGCTCTGGTCTGATTATATTTCAGGACTACCATGAAGATGCATTGAAAATTCTGCTACACTGGAGGAGTGAAGTATCCCATTCAGTTGGTGATTTTCCTGTCATGGAAGTTGCTTGCCAGCTCTAATTTTGAATGAACACAGTAAACACAATGGTGAAAATATCAATTAAAAAAATCTACTCTCCATTACTATGTATGTCTGTTTCCCCGTGTGTTCTGAACTCGCTCGTAGCTACCAACACATAGTTGTCTGTAGCTTCGGTTTTGCCAAACTATTAAAATCGTGTATTTTTTCTACTGTTCTCCTTTGACTTTGCCTTCAGCTCTTGCTCCTCAAGATTGAGATATGAAAGGATACTTCTGTCTTTTACCACACAATTCCTTTGTCAGGAATTTCATGATTTCCTCCAAGTTTGCAGTTATGTGTTTGACTTTATTCCCTAATTTTAACACTGACTGTTTTTCATTTTATATTTTCCTACTTTTGTAATTTGGGTTGGTTCTTTTTTTTTTTTTTTTAAAGATTGATTGATTGATTGGTTGATTGATTGCTATGTTGGGTCTTCGTTTCTGTGCTACGGCTTTCTCTAGCTGCGGCAAGTGGGGGCCACTCTTCATCGTGGTGCGCGGGCCTCTCACTATCGCGGCCTCTCTTGTTGCGGAGCACAGGCTCCAGACGCGCAGGCTCAGCAGTTGTGGCTCACGGGCCCAGTTGCTCCACGGCATGTGGGATCCTCCCAGACCAGGGCTCGAACCAGTGTCCCCTGCATTAGCAGGCAGATTCTCAACCACTGCGCCACCAGGGAAGCCCCCTGGGTTGGTTCTTTTAAAATCTTTATTTACTTATTATTTTTTTGTTGAAGTATAGTTGAATACAATATCATCTTAGTTTTTAGTGTAAACATAGTGATTTGACATTTATATACATTATGAATTAATCACCACTATAAGTTTATTAACCACATGTCACCATACAAATGTATTACAATATCATTGACTGTATTTGCTGTGCTGAACATTACGTCTTGATTACTCATTTATTTTATAACTGGAGGTCTGTACCTCTTAATCCCCTTCACCTGTTTTACCTAACCCCCACCTACTTCCCCTCTGGTGTCCTCCAGTTTGTTTTCTGTATCTATGACTCTGTTTCTGTTTTGTTTTGTTCATTTGGTTTGTTTTTAGATTCCATATATAAGTGAAATCATGTGGTATTTGTGTTTCTCTGGCTTATTTCACTTAGCATAATACACTCTAGGCCCATCCATGTTATGGGGGCTTGTCTTCCCTGTTCTGGTCCCCCAGGCTGGGGAGCCTGGCATGGGGCTCAGACCCCTTACTCCTCAGGGAGAATGTCTGCGGTTGTGATATCCCTCCTAGTTGTGGGTCGCTGCACTGGGGTGTGGGTTCTCTGCCTCTGCTACCCATCTTGATGTGGCCTTTTCTTTATATCCTTAGTTGTAGAAAATCTGTTCTGCTAGTCTTTAGATATTTTCAGAGATAGTTGTTCTACGTGTAGTTCTGTATGTGTGTCCATGGGAGGAGGTGAGCTCGGGATCTTCCTATTCTGTCTGCCGTCTTGATCTAGATCCAATCTGATAAAAATTATTTTAAATTAAAAAAACTTGCTTTTATCTTGTTCTCTATTTTCCTTTGTTGGTTTTGTCTTAGATTAAAGCTTTTCTTCCTTGTTTCTGAATTACAGTCATTAATTTAGAGATCTGGGATTAAAAAGAATATTGATATAAACATTGCTCCTGAAGAATTAACATTTAGCTTATAGCACAAAATATGAGCTGAACTAGTTTTTTTTATTATAGTAAAATATACCTAACATAAAATTTACCATTTTAAGCATACAGTTCAGTGGCGTTAAATATATCCACATTATTGTGCGACTGTTAACCACCATCCATCTCCAGAACTTTTTCATTTTTTCAAACTAAAACTCCATACCCATTAAAAAATAGCTCCTCATTTCCCATCACTGCCCTGAACTAATCATTTTAAATTTACCTATTTTTGTGTCTTCTTACTTGTTCTGTTTGCTATCATTATAAATGAATACATATTGAATACCCCTTATATATGTGGAACTGGGCCAGATGCTGACCAGGGTTGAGTTACATTTAAAAAGAAGGCTGAAACTGCATAGCACAGGGAGATCAGCTCTGTGCTTTGTGACCACCTAGAGGGGTGGGATAGGGAGGGTGGGAGGGAGGGAGATGCAAGAGGGAAGAGATATGGGAACATATGTATATGTATAACTGATTCATTTTGTTATAAAGCAGAAACTAACACACCATTGTAAAGCAATTATACTCCAATAAAGATGTTAAAAAAAAAAAAAAAGGCTGAGCATTTTGCCATTAGGTGGTTTCCTAGGTGACAGAGTCTTGTTGTATCATTTTCTTTATCTTACATCCACACTCCAATCCATTAAATGTGCAAAAGTGCACAAGCTGTTTTTTTGTTTCAGAGATTACCAGGAAAATGCCTAATTTCACCAGTTTGACAATTCTAAGTCCAGATTGAGCTGAATTATTGCTTTGATTTCATCTGATATTTTGAGTACCTAAATTAACATATTTGCAAAATTACTAAATATAAAAGTGGATGGTAGCTTGGTTATTTTTTTAAAGCCTGGAGAAATTTTTAATAGCTATATATATATACCTTTTGAGGTGTCATTGTTTTATTTCTTCCTCTCTAACTTTTTCTTTGTTATGTTCAGTTGCACCTCTTCCTTCCCCTGCCCCGTAGGTTATCTTTCTCATGGTTTTTGCCTTTAGTTTTTTGCTTAGAAATCTCACCTTTGTCAGTTCAGTTATCTCTCTGTGAGAAAATAACTCCTAAGTCTATACAGTTGACACTTGAACAGTATGTGTTCAAACTGCGTGGGTCCACTTATATGTGGATTTTTAAATAGTACTACACAGTTTGTGGCTGGTTGAATCCGCAGGTGCAAAACCGTGGATACAGAGGACTGACTATAAAGTTATACATGAGTTTTTGACTGGGTGGAGGATTGGCACCTCTAACCCCGTGTTGTCCAAGGGTCAACTATATTCTTAACCTTGAGTCATAGTTCTGAATCTAGAACTGTCCTGAAATTTTCTCTTACGTGATCTGGTGTTACCTCAAACAAACATGTCTAAGGTTGGACTTAATATTTTTTCACCCACTTTAAACCTCCTCCTCTTTTCTCTCTTTTTTTTTAATAGCACTACTATTTTTGTCATTACCTAAGCTTGACGTTTAGCAGTGGTTTGCTCTTTCTCTCCCAATTCAGCTAGTCACTAGATCCTACCAACTATTTCTGTCTGTTATTATGATCATTGTCACATATGACCCTTTGCATTCTTATTGCACTGTATCCAATATAAGGCCTGATCAGCTGATGCCTAGGTTACTGCAGTAGTCCCCTGCCAATAGAGTTTTTCTCTTGAGTCCCTTATACCACTTTTTTTTTTGTAACTCTCATGTGAAAGTTGTGAATATCTATTTTGGATTATAGTTAATTATGTCTCACCATTGTCTTTTTCATCTTTGTACTGCCCAGAAGCCTTACATCATAGTGGGTACTCAATAAATGTTTTTGAGAATATGGTATTCTAATTATAATTTCTTCTTCTAATGTATTTTGTACAGCATTGCCATGTTCTTTCATTCATTTAACAAATATTTATTGAGTGCTTATTTTGTGCCAAGGACTTTTAGCTGCTAAGGGTATAGTAATCATATAGTAATCAACAATCAAACAAAAACTTATGACTCTGGTAGCTTATATTCTAGTGAGGTAGAACAATGACAAAGTAGCAAAATACATAATGTCTTAGATGGTGATAACTGAAAAGGAGAAAAAAATAAATGAAGGGGGGAGATAGGGAGTATCAAGGGTGAAAGATTGATATTTTGGATAAGGTGGCCAGGAAGGCCCTTTTGCAAAGGTGGCACTTGAGTAAAGACTAAAGGAAGTGAGTGGGGAAGGCAGCAAATATCTGGGGAAATAAGGTTCCAGGCAAAGGGAGCAGCAAGTGCAAAGGACCTCGAGTGCAAGCGTGCCTGGCGTGTTTGAATATTGGAGAGCAATAGAGTGAGCTGAAAGATGGGTAGTAGGAAGCAAGGGTGTGTATTAGGAGGAGAGGTATAGAGTGGGAAAATACATATTGAGTAGGGCGTTGTAGGACACAATTAGGAGTGTGGTTTTTTTCTCTGAATGAAATGTTTAGCCTTGGGAGGATTTTGAACTTACAAGTGACGTGGTCCTTCTTGTTAATGGAATCATTCTGGTAACTATAATTGAGAAGAGAGAGGAAGCAGGAAGATCAGGTACGAACTTTGACACAAATCTTGGTCAGAGATAATAGTGGCTCAGACCTCAGTGATAGCAGTGGGAGTAGTGAGAGGTATTCTTGTTTGGGATGTAGTTGAAGTAGAGCCAACAGAATTTTCTGATGGGTTGGATGTGAAGCATGAGGGGAAATGAAGAGTCATGGATTATCTGAAGGTCTTTGGCCTGAACAGCTGAAGAATGGGGTTGCCAACTGAGATAGAGGTGCCTCTGAGAGGAGCAGGTTTGGTAGTGGGTTTGTTAGGAGTTAAGCTTTGGACATGCTAAGTTTGTGATCCCTGCTTGACATCCAAGCAGAGCAAGATTGTCTAGGTTCATGTGGGTATATTAGACTGAAGTTCAGGAAGGAGATCTGGGAGTCATCAGTATTGAGATAGTGTCTAAAACTATGAGACTGAGTCATCGGGAGAATGAATGTAGAAAGAAAAGATTAAACTTTCTGAAACACCTTACCCCATATCTCTGCTTAGTACATACCTTGAAAGGCTCCAGGTTCTCCATGGCCTTTCACAGTGTAGTCTTGTACAAATCTCTTATGTCAGTCACGATGGATACTTATGTTGCCTAAGATCTCCTTTTGCATTGCTGCCTTCCTATCTTTGCTCATCCTTTTCCTTTTCCTTAGAATGCTTTCTTCTTTCTACCCAACTTAAATCTAGTTTTTTCCAAGCATCTTTATCTTATCACCACCAAATGATCTATTTCTTTTTCAAACACCACTAATTTCATTTTGTGAAAGTCTGTGTCTTTATTCCACTCCCCCCCCCTTATCTTGTCTGTATTGTGAAGTTCAACATATTTTTATATGTGTCCTTTTTTTTCCTAATGACGTAATGAAATCTGTGGCAGGGACCATGATTTTTAATGTCTTCTGCAGTGATCGGAACCCCAGTTCTACTCCTCAGGGTATATTTGTGGAGAAACAGTCTTTACAAACACTAGAAACCTGGAGGAAGCAAGGCTGTTCAGGAACATCTGGACATTGATTCTGCTTTCTCCCATTAGATAAAAAGTTGTGGCCTTATTAGCACTGAGTTTGGGTCAAGAACCAGCAGGAGCCCAGATGTTTATAATTTTTTCCCATTAAAGGGCATAAATTCTTAGAGCTTGTTTTTACCAAAATGGTAATGTAAGCCCTAAGCATAAAAGAGAAGTGGAACCATAATAATTGATCTTGCCAAATATTGCAAGACCCTATCTTGTCCTTTCACTGGTAGTGCATGACTTTAGAGGCCAGTGGAAGCTATGCTGAGATATACTACATCTGTCCCTGCTCTTAGTGGCAATGACTGCTGATAAGGTTTGGATCCTTGACTGAGTAAGTCAGGAACTAAATATAAGCTTATTTTGTGTGTGTGTGTGTGTGTGTGTGTGTGTGTGTGTGTTCCCTCTAATTCATAGCTGATACCTAACATTTATTTAGAGTTTACCTACTATGGGCCAGTTAGTTCTAATGCTCTACATGTATTAACTCTCTTGATCTTCATAACATCATGTGAATTAGCTATTTTCAGCATATAGCCATTTTTAGATAAGGAACTTGAAAAGAAGACCAAGTAACTTTCTTTAATAGCACTATTAATACTAAGTGGAGGAATGGGGTTTGATCCCAGGAAGTTTTAATCCAGAGCTTTTATTTTTAACTGCTGTATTATACTAGCCTGTCTGAAATACTGCAAGCCAATTTTAATTATTTCTTTTTGTATTCTAATAGGTGCCTGTATAATTTAAAATAATATACCACTATTTCTTGATTTATCATCTAAGGCAATACCATTGATGACCTGCCATTAAAGATGAGGCTTTAGGGAATTCCCTGGTGGTCCAGTGGTTAGGATTCCCCTGCTTTCACTGCAGGGGGCCTGGGTTTGATCCCTGGTCTGAGAACTAGATTCCACAAGCTGTGCGGCATGGCCAAAAAAAAAAAAAAAACTCTAGTATAAGCCCCTATTTCATGTTCCATTAATTTTGAGCAGTATCTCTTATTTCCCTTTTTATAAAGTGAGGATATTATCACTCATATCCTTTACTTCAACTCTTTTACCTTTTTTTCTGTCTTTTATTTTTATTTTATTTATTTTTGGCTGCATTGGGTCTTTGTTGCTGCGCACGGGCTTTCTCTAGTTGCGGCAAGTGGGGGATACTCTTCGTTGCTGTGCATGGGCTTCATTGTGGTGGCTTCTCCTGTTGAGAAGCACGGGCTCTAGGTGCGCGGGCTTCAGTAGTTGTGGCACACAGGCTCAGTAGTTGTGGCACATGGGCTTAGTTGCTCCGTGGCATGTGGGATCTTCCTGGACCAGGGCTCGAACCCATGTCCCCTGCATTGGCAGGTGGATTCTTAACCACTGTGCCACCAGGGAAGTCCTGTCTTTTAACTTCTGTCAAATATCTATTTATTTTAAAATTATCAAAGTTGATAATATTTATATTCTATTTAAAGAAGGCAATATAACATTGTGATTAAGAATGTAGACATTGGAGCCAGGTTGCCTGGGTTCAAATCCAAGCTCTGCCACATCCTAACTTAGTGAAGTTGGCAAGTTATTTAATCTCTCTGTGCCTCACTTTCCTCAACTGTAAAATGGGGATAATAATGGTACTTATTTAACAGGATTATTGTCATAATTAAGTGACTTATTGTATGTAAAGCATTTAAAACAAGGCCTGGTACATACTAAGTACTATATGAATGATTGCTATTAGTGTTATCATAATTATTCTGTAATCATAATTAACTCTTCCATGCTTTCAATTTATTCTAAAAGTTAATAAACAACATTTAACTGTTTAACTTATTATGATTACAGTGCAGAAACAAATAGTACATTGTAATTATATTTCTTTGTTTTGGGGTCCAAAATCATAACCTTAGCAATAGGTTTTTAGGATCAAAGTCAAATGGGTTATGTTTTCTTCTACTCCATATATTTTTTACTCCATATATTTAAAAAATTATGTAATATTTTAATTTTATTTATAATTGGATAATGACTTTCTTATAGAGCCCTCCCCCACCCCGCCAGAGTTTGGAATTACTTTTTTCCTTCTTATTGACAAAAAAATAAGATACTTTGATCACATTCTCAGAATTACCTGGCTTCTGTGTTATACTTGGTTATAAGAACTCACTTCCTTCTTGGAGATGGTCCTTTCACAATCTATGAAAGATAAAATTGATAAATTGGACTTTACCAAAATTAAAAACTTTTGCTCTACAAAAGATACTGTTAAGACAGTGAAAAGCCAGGTTATACCTGGGAGAAAATGTTTGCAAATCACATATCTGATAAAGAACATATATCCTGACTATATAACAAAGTTTTAAAGCTCAGCAATAAGAAAACAACCAACTGATTAAAAAAATGGACAAAGATCTGAATAGACACTTCAAAGAAGATTTATGGATGCTAAATAACCATGTGAAAAGATACTCAACATTATTTGTCATTAGGGAAGTGAAAATTACTTCCCTAATGACAAATAATGAGCTACTCAGTGAGGAGCTACTACACATTTATTAGAATGGTTAAGATCCAAAAAATTGGCAGTACCAAACGCTGGTGATCTCATACTTGCTGGTGGGAATGCAAAATGGTGTAACCACTTTGGGAGACAGTTTAGCAATTTCTTATAAAGTTACACACAGACTTACCATCAGAAAGAGAAAAACAAAGACCGTATGCTAACACATATGTATGGAATCTTAAAAAAAAATGGTTCTGATGAAGCTAAGGGCAGGACAAGAATAAAGGTGCAGAGGTAGAGAATGGACTTGACACGAGGAGGGGGAAGGGTAAGCTGGGAGGAAGTGAGAGAGTAGCATTGACATAGGTACACTAACAAAAATAAAATCGATAGCTAGTGGGAAGCAGCTGCATTGCACAGGGAGATCAGCTTGGTGCTTTGTGACCACCTAGAGGGGTGGAATAGGGAGGGTGCGAGGGAGGCGCAAGAGGGAGGGTATATGGGGATATATGTATACATATAACTAATTCACTTTGTTATACAGCAGAAACTAACACACTGTTGTAAAGCAATTACACTCCAGTAAAGATGTTTAAAAAAAACAAAACAAAACACAGACTTACCATATGACCCAGCAATTGCACTCCTAGGTATTTAACAAATTGATTTGAAAATGTATGCTCACACAAAAACCTACGTGTGCTTTATTCACAACTGCTAGCTTTATTCATAATCATCAAAAGAGACGCAACCAAGAAGTTCTTCAATAGATGATGGTACAGCCATACAATGGGTTATTAATCAACGAAAAGCAGGAATGAACTATTAATGCTACAACATGGATGCATCTTAAATGCATTTTGCTAAGTTAAGGAAGCCAGATTGAAAAGACTACATACTAAATGATTCCATTCATATGGTCTAGAAAGGGCAAAACTATAGGGATGGAAAGCAGATCAGTGGTTGTTGGGGTTTGAGGAAGGAGGAGTGTTTGACTTGGGCAAGCACGTGGAAGTTTTTAGGGTGATGAACTAAACTGTTGTGGACATATGATGCTATGCATTCTTTAAAATCCATAGAACTTTATAGCATAAAAAGGTTAATGTATGCATATTAAAAAAAATCAACCAGGAGTTTGAGGGATTCCAAAATGGAATGCAGACTGATGAAAGAATCTAACCAATGTATTAGAAATGTATATGGCATAGCCTCACTGAAGGAATGGGTAAAAAGATGCTTGACTTGAATAACTTCGGAAAAGAATGCTTCGACTCGGAAACTGTAAGACTAAAGATAAAAGTATACATAAACACTATACTCTGATAAAGTTGTGTCTCACGGGTACAGGTTAACAATTCTGAAACTACTATACATGTGTACTGAGAATGAACAAATATGTAAAAGTGTGGTGGCTGATAGGGGCCAGGTTTCTCACTATTGGAAAGGGAGATTGGAGATAAGCATGGGGGGAAGGCTAGAACGAACATAGTAACTGACCAGTACTCCTAGAAACTGTTAAGGTCATCAAAAATAAGGTCTTTAGAAACTGTCACCAGAAAAAGATAAGACACCGTGATCACTATGATATGGTATCCTGAATGGGAGCTGGAACAGAAAGGACATCAGGGAGAAATTAGTGAAATCTAAGTTAAATGTGTAGTTCAGTTAATCCTAAAGTACTGGTGTTCATTCCCTAGTTGTGACAACCATGCCATATAGCGTAAGATGTTAATAATAGGGGAAACTGGTATATGGGAACTCTCAGTACTATCTTGGTAACTTTTCTATATATCAAGCTATTCTAAAAAAGTTTGTTTAAATTAAAAAACCTCAATAAACGACATTTAACTAATTTATGATTATATAATACAGAACCAAATAGTTTATGCTGTGATTACGTTTCTTTGTCTCTGTGTCCAAAGTCACGACCCTAAGGAGAACGTTTCTAGGATCAAACTCAAATAGGTTTTTTTTTTAACATCTTTATTGGAGTATAGTTGCTTTACAAGGGTGTGTTAGTTTCTGCTGCATAACAAAGTGAATCGGCTATACATATACATATATCCCCATATCCCATCCCTCTTGCATCTCCCTCCCACCCTCCCTATCCCACCCCTCTAGGTGGTCACAAAGCACCAAGATGATCTCCCTGTGCTATGCAGCTGCTCCCCACTAGCTATCTATTTTACGTTTGGTAGTGTATATATGTCCATGCCACTCTCTCACTTCGTCCCAGCTTACCCTTCCCCCTCCCCGTGTCCTCAAGTCCATTCTCTACCTCTGCGTCTTCATTCCTATTCTACCCCTAGGTTCTTCAGAATCATTTTTATTTTTTATTTTTAGACTCCATATATATGTGTTAGCATATGGTATTTGTTTTTCTCTTTCTGACTTACTTCACTCTGTATGACAGACTCTAGGTCCATCCCCCTCACTGCAAATAACTCAATTTCGGTTTTTTTAATGGCTGAGTAATATTCCATTGTATATATGTGCCACATCTTCTTTATCCATTCATCTGTTGATGGACACTTAGGTTGCTTCCATGTCCTGGCTATTGTAAATAGAGCTGAAATGAACATTGTGGTACATGACTCTTCTTGAATTACGGTTTTCTCATGTTATATGCCCAGTAGTAGGATTGCTGGGTCGTATGGTAGTTCTATTTTTAGTTTTTTAAGGACCATCCACACTGTTCTCCATAGTGGCTGTATCAATTTACATTCCCACCAACAGTGCAAGAGGGTTCCCTTTTCTCCACACCCTCTCCAGCATTTATTGTTTCTAGATTTTTTGATGATGGCCATTCTGACTGGTGTGAGGTGATACCTCCTTGTAGTTTTGATTTGCATTTCTCTAATGATTAGTGATGTTGAGCATCCTTTTATGTGTTTGTTGGCAATCTGTATATCTTCTTTGGAGAAATGTCTATTTAGGTCTTCTGCCCAGTTTTGGATTGGGTTGTTTGTTTGATATTGAGCTTCATGAGCTGCTTGTAAATTTTGGAGATTAATCCTTTGTCGGTTGCTTCATTTGCAAATGTTTTCCCCCATTCTGAGGGTTGTCTTTTCTTCTACATAAATTTCTCAAAATTATATACTACTTTAATTTTCTTTATAATTGAATCTTGACTTTCATATATCGCTTTTTTTTTCTCTAGAGTTTAGAATTACTGTTTTTTTCTTCTGATTGACAAAAGAATAAGACACCATTATATTCTCAGAATTACCTGGCCTGTATGTCACACTGGGTTTTAAGAATCCACTTTCTTCTTGGAGACAGTTTTTTAGAGCCTTTTGTCAGTGTGGGATTTGTTACTGTCTAGGTCTGCTGCATGGTTGTCATTCTGGATCTTTCCTTCTCTGTGTTACTGGATTAGATATTCTGTTTCTTAGATCCTATGTTTTCTTTGTCTCTCACTTCATTTCACTGAACGACATCCTTGATGTCTTCGGAACATTGCTTAACAACAAATTTTAGGGTTGTTGTGTGTCTGAGAATGTTTTTGCTTGACCTTTATAGTTGATGGAGCTGTGGGTATAGAGGTTTAAGTTCAAAATTATAAACATTTTTTTTCCTCAGAACTTTGAAGGCAAGGCACATTGCCTTCTAGCATTTTGTGTTGTTACTGAGAAGCCTGATACCTGCTTTTTTCTTGCCTTTCTGGAAACTTTTGAAATATTTTTCTTTCTCTTTTTAAAAATATTTATTTATTTATTTTTTGGCTGTGTTGGGTCTTAGTTGTGGCACACGAGATCTGTCATTGCAGCACATGGGATCTTTCATTCTGGTGAAAGGGCTCTTCATTGCAGTGCATGGGGTTCTCTCTAGTTGTGGCGTGTGGGCTCATTAGTTGCAGTGCGTGGGCCCTCTAGTTGCAGCATGCAGGCTCTCTAGTTGTGGCATGTGGGCTCCAGACCATGTGGGCTCTATAGTTGTGGTGTGTGGGCTCTCTAGTTGTGGCACACAGGCTCAGTAGTTGCAGCGTGCAGGCTTAGTTGCCTCGCAGCATGTGGGATCTTAGTTCCCCAACCAGGGGTTGAACTGGTGTCCCCTGCATTGCAAGATGGATTCTTAACCACTGGACCACCAGTGAAGTCCCTAAAATATTTTTCATATACACCTCATGCTCAAAAGTCTCAAGAATATACCTAGATAAGGATCTTATTTTTATTCATCTGATTAGTGCTTGGTATATAGTTTTTCAGTATGAAGACTTGCATTTTACTTCAGTTCTCTGAAATTTTCTTCTATTATTTATTTGATTATTTCCTCTCCTGTGTTTTCTTGATTTTTTCTGTCTGGAATATCTATTATTCAGATGTTGAATCTTTTAGGTTTATATTCCATTTCTTATATTTTTTGTTCCATATTTTCCTCTTTCTTTTTGCTGTATGTTCTAGGAAATACCCCTGCCTTTATTTTCTAGTCCTTCTTTCGAAAAATGTTTTCAGCACTCTTTATGAGGGTGATGAGCTCTTGGCTGAGGCAATGGGGGCAATGAGCCTTGTGTCTCTCTCATCCCGCAGCAGGCTAACCTAGACTTCTTCACATGACAGTTGCTGGGACTTAAGCGAGGTAGGCAGAATGGCAAGGACTTTTGAAGTACAGACTTAGGATTGGCTTAGAACTTAACAGTGTCCCTTCTGTTGTACGCTTTTGGGCAAAACAAGTCATAAAGCCAGCCCAGATTCAAGGAATAGGAGAATAGACTATACCTTTTGATGGGAAGGGCTACAAAGTCATATTGCTGCAATGGGTATTAATTCAAAAAGGGGTAGGAAATTATGTTTAGCTATCCTCTCTGGGGTTTGATATGATACACCCTTTTGATGGGAAGGGCCACAAAGTCATATTGCAAAGGGTATTAATTCAAAAAGGGGTAGGAAATTATGTTTAGCCATCCTCTCTGGGGTTTGATATGATACACTATTTACTTAAATATTCTTTTACTTTTATAAATAAAGTTTTATGATTTCCCTTATATGTGTGTCTGTGTGTGTGTCTATATACACTGTATATAGAGCTTTATATTTTCGAAGAAACCAGAGCTGCACATGTGTGAACGTGGTAAAAATGGATTTTATTCAGGAGCCATTGCTGTAGGGGAAAAAAGACCTAAGTATAGAACTGTGCTCAGTTCTGAATACAGCATGCACAAGTGGGCATTTATAGCCAAGGAGCAGGATGGGGGTCAGTGGATGGAAAATTACTAAGAGGAAACATCAGGGATAGGGTGGATCCTGGTTAAACCAACTTGACAGGATTCTTGCTGGAGGCAGGCCAGAGTGATTTGATACCCAGGGTGGGAGATTCATGCTAAACTGACTTAGCAGGATTCTTGCTAAAACTGGGTGATACAGAGATTAATGTGGAAGGCCAAAGGTTGAGGCCTAGTTGAGAAGAGGGTTCAGAGGAGCTTGATTAAAATTTGGTCAATGCGAGAGTCTTTGTCAATGTAGGTATTTGTGTATATATATATATGCCAAAAACTCTATGTGAATTTCTCAATATTTAAAAGATTTCTTAAGATTCTATTGTGAAGATTTCAGCTTGATGAGGAAATGAAAAATACGCGTACAGCTCGTGTGTTGGAAAATTTCCTACAGACTATTATGATTTGCTTCCTTTGGAAAAAAATAAAGGAAAAAATACTATATTTAGAATTTAAATAGTGTATTTTTGTTTCAGATATATGATAAATGGTCAGTGAGGCCTAGTTAGAAGGACATTTTGATTTCTGTACTTTTTTTTTTTTGCTAACGTTTTTTCCTCCCTTAGTAAGATAAAACATTTGAATAGTAACTAGATTCTCTACTTGTCTTGCTGGGTTTTGGGAGGGAGCTGGCAAAAAAGTGATAATCCTCTACTTTTGATGCCAAACCTTGGGAAGGACAGTCTGGTGAGACGCAGGCTTTACTCTAAAATCTTAGAGCTGTGGGATGGGGAGCACTACTGTAAAAAGTCTAAGCCCTCATCGAGGGGTATTGGATTCTGTTACCTCCAACATGGGTAGATGGCGCTCAGAGATACAGCCCTATTCCTTCAGCTCACCCCAAGGCAAGAAATTCAGGGATCCTTATATCTGACCCATAATTTATGAGGAAACAATGCCACAACATCCCCATCAGCCATATCTATCTCAAGAGGAAGAGTATTTGGATACGCCCCTACATGTGACAAAAAGTGGGAGATTAAGGATGATTATGAAAATAATAATATCTGCTCCTTTAGTATGTGCCAAACACTCCTTTGAGCTCCCTCTCAAATTCAGTATGCCTCACATCAGAGTCATCTGTTCTCCTAAAACCTGGTTCTGTTCTAGCGTCCCTTTTCTTAATAAGTGGAATCACCATATATTTTTTTCTTCTAACCAGAAACTACCTGTCTTTAGGAGCTCCCATACCCTCACTCCCCATGTGCTATGCAAAGTCAAGTTCTGTCAATTTATCTCGGCAATTCATCCTTTTTTCTTTCTGCTGCTACCACACTAGTCCATAATCTGGGCATAGATTACTGTCGAAGATTCTATTCATATGTACCACTGCAGTAATATTTTACAATAGCATCACACATCCACCTTTTTCAACCTCCCCACCTCCAACACATCAGAAATTCATTCTCCATACTACAGCTGGAGGCTCCTTTTGTAATGTAAATCTGGTCACATCCTCTTCTACTTAAAAAGTATCAGTAACTTTTTGTGGCTCTTAAGATGAAGATCACAATTCTTACCATAGCTTACAAGGAAATACTGTTAATGTTGAGACTTGAGAAATGTATCAATGTGTGGAATAGCCAGGCACTTTCTAATATGGCATATTTTTAAATTTATACATTTAAGGACCTACAGTCAAGATGATACTCTCATGGATTGATGTTTAGTTAATGAGGCAAGCAGGTTTAACTTAGATTGATAAATTTGTAAAATTAGTAGCCTTTTTTTTTTTTGTAAAATTAGTAGACATTTTAAATTGCTCATTATTTGTGTATTATAAACACCTGTTTTTCTGTGTTCATCCTTTTTTTTTTTCCAGCGTTATTGAGATACAGTTGATGTGTAACACTGTGTAAGGTTAAGGTATACAGTGTGATGATTTGATACACATATATATTGTGAAATGACTACCACAATAGGGTTACTAAACACCTTTATCACCTTATTATTTTTTTGTGTGTGTGGTGAGAACGTTTAAGATCCACTCTTTTAATAACTTTCAAGTATATAATACAGCATTGTTAGCTAGAGTCACCATGCTGTATATTAGATCCCCTGAACTTATTCATCTTGAAACTGGAAGTTTATACTTTTTACCAACATCTTCCCATTTCCCCCACCTCTGAGCTCCTGGCAACCACTGTTCTACTCTGTTTCTGTTAGTTCGGCTTTTTTCAGATTCCACATATAAGTGAGGTCATACAGTATTTGTCTCTCTCTGTCTGACTTATGTCACTTAACATAATGCCATCAAGATCCATCCATTTTGTAGCAACTGGCAGGATTTCCTTCTTTCTCATGGCTGAATAATATTCATATGTGTGTGTGTGTAACATATTTTCTTTATTCATCCATTGATGAACACTTAGGTTGTTTCTGTATCTTGGCTTTTGTGAATAAGGCTGCGATGAACATGGGGTTACAGGTATATCTTTGGGTTCCTGATTTCATTTCCGTTGGATATATACCCAGAAGTGTGATTGCTGGATTGTATGGTGGTTCTAGTTTCAATTTTTTGAGGAACCTACCTACTGTTTTCCAAAGTGAATGTACCAGTTTATGTTCCCACCAGTAGTGCACGAGGATTCCCTTTCTCCACATCCTCGCCAACACTTGTTATTTGTTGTCTCTTTGATAATAGTCATTCTAACAAATGTGAGGTTATATCTCGTCTTAATTTCCCTAATGATTAGTGATGTTGAGCATCTTTTCATGTACTGTTAGCCATTTATATATCTTCTTTTGAAAAATGTCTATTCAGTTTCTCTACCAATTTTAAAGTTGGATTGTTTGGGGTTTTTTTTGCTGCTGAGTTACTTGTATATTTTGGATAGTAACCCTTTATTGGATATGTGGTTTGCAAATATTTTCTTGCATTCCATAGAATTGCAAAAGAAGATTGCCTTTTCATTCTGTGATTTTTTCTTTGACTGTGCAGAAGCTCTTCAGTTTGGTGTGGTCCCATTTATTTATTTTTGCTTTTGTTGCTTATGCTTTTGGTGTCATATCCATAAAATCATAAAATCATTGTCATATCCAATGTCAAGGAGCTTTCCCCCTATGTCTTCTAGGAGTTGTATAGTTTCAGGTCTTAAGTTTAACATCCTTTTTTGTCACTAGACCATTTGCCTCCAAAATGAATGTTGCAATTCTGTAAGCTGTCGTAGGGAGGTTTTGCAGAAAATAGATTCGTTTTGAAGAATCTTTAAACGGTATGATGGAGAGTAGGCTTTATAGCAGGTTGCTGGTGTCATAGTTTGCAGTGTTCTCTTCCTTTCCCCCAACCTCTCCTACCCAGATCACTACCCAAACACAATTGCATTTATTTTTCTGCATGTCTGTTCTTTTTGCAATAGCCAAAATATATTTGCTCACTCCGAGAATAGATTACACAAGATTCTAATCTACTTGTCCAAATGGTACCTGTTGTAACTAGAAGGCCTTCAAATATTTTCCGAACAAAGGAAAATTATCTTGACTTATTTTCTTTTGGATAGAATGGGGAAATTTTTGTTTATTTTTTTGTGGAGTCTTTTGGGGGTTTTGGGATTTCTCTGGGGACAATTTTGGGATAAAGAAACTACTGCATAAATCAAAAGAACGTAAGGATTTCTGCTACCCAACTGTCTATAAGATTTTACCTAAAGATTTCCATTTTAAAAAGGCTATTAAATAGAGCTACTAAAATAAGTAATTAAAAGATAATGTAAATTTCAAAGTAGACTAATGTAATAAGTTGATAAATGGGACTTTTCCTCTTCCCTCTGATTTTGGGCTGAGGTCTCAGAGCTGAGGACAGAGCACATCAGTGCCTGGAGATTCTAAAGGAGGATTCTACCCGATCTGTGTAGAACTTGTTATGGCCACAGTCCCTGCTAGGAAAGCAGTTCTAGGCAGTTCCTTGCAAATGGTGGCTCTTTGCAGTGCCACGTGACTCTGCCAGCTCATCTACAGCTGATTGGTGATTGTTGGATTCAGTAGTCCATCCCTCCGTCTGTAGCCAGACGGGACCTACAAGATGCAGCCATGAAGGCACTGCCTGCATAATGGAAATGGTCATTTGCTGGTCAATGAGATTCTTTCTTTCTTTGATTTTTTTCAAACAGAAGTTACAGTGATATAGGCAGTTGGTTATAGGAGCAAGAATCAGAAAACACAAGTAAATAACTGAGTCATGTCAGTGTTGAAACAAATGAAATAGAGATCCACCAACTCCTGCTAGAGCTGCCTGAATCTAAATATTAAAAAATGTCTTTTTCATCTGATCAGGTTCTATTTAAGTTTCATGTAAGGTTGTTTTCAAGCGTAAGTGAGATTTAGGCTACAGGGAATTGTGCTGGTTTGTCAGTTTACAGGAGGCATTTTTTTCTACTTCCGTTCTTCATACATATCTACTTATCTGAATGGCTACAGTTGTTGCACTAGTGATTCTCTTTGAAATTTCCACTATAATTCCTGTGCACTTGAGCTATAAGAACTGACAGCGTCTTCAGTTGTCATCATGACTCCTTAGGCACCGGAGTGCAGTTAGGCTGTCAGGAAAGGAAGCTTGGTAACATAGTGTTTATTTTACAGAGTAATAATCTTTTCTCTGAATGTTGTTCTCAATTCTATTCCAGAAAGTGTCACTGCTAAATAAAACTTCATTTCTAAGGAGAAAACATGTAATACACAGTCAGGATTCTATAGAGAGTTCATGCTGTTGGCTTCTAGTGGGCTTGAAATAAGAGATTAATGTGTAGTTATACAGAAATCTAGTAGGTTAAACTGGAGAGCAGGGGGAGAGAGAGAGAGAGAGAGAGAGAATATGACTGTGAGAGAATACTATTCTCTTTTCCAGGTTTATACTTTCTCCACCATGAACCTGAGAGAATAATCTGGCCTGTGTAAATAACTGCAGGCCTCACTGAGTTTCTGTAGATTTTCTGGAGATAAATTGTATTGAAATTCTCATGATCACTACCATCTCTGCCGGTTAAGTAGATACTGGGGAAAACCTCTCTCTCCAAGGTAAAGGTTGGGGTGTGTAAATTAGAAATACAGAATGTGCAGGGAGCCCCAGCCTGACCTACTGGCTGCTCCATTTGAGGGCTTTTCTTGCTTTTCTTTCTGGTAGCTTTTCTCTCAGGTACCACTGAAGTGGCACCTTCCGACAACCTCTCTCTGTGACAGCAACTCTTGGTCTCACTTCTTCTGATTGACTCTTATCATAGGGGCCTCTCCTCAGCGGCTGTAGTTCTTCACGGTCCACAGAAGTTCTCAGTTGCAGCCATTCCCCGAAGCAGTGTTACAGCGGATTTGAGCCCAGGCCCCTTGCTTCCTCCTGTAGCAACATCATCTGATCTCAGCCTTGCTTTTCACCTCAGCTCTCACCAGTCACTTCCTGCCTGCTCTCCCACCTCAGTGGACTTATTCATACCAATATAGTTGTGGTTTTCCAAATATAACCCACTGTTCGATACCTGCTCCTCTTCCTGTCCGCCCCCACCTTCGGTTCAAAGGTTACTTTTTCTGTGATTTCTCAGGTGGAATTAACCACTGTCTCCTTTTTGCCCCTCATCTGTACTCTAAACATCTATCATAACATCTATAATTCTTTGTTGCTTATGTCTCCCTTGAATGGAGCAGAAATGAGTTGTCCCCACCAAGGCCTGCTCAAATTGCAAATTCTTGAGCAAAATAAATATTGTTGCTCTTTTAAGCCACTAAATTTTGGGGTAGTTTGTTATGCAGTCATAGAAACTGAGTTAGATTTTGGTATTTGGAGGTGGGGTGCCATGTAACAGAAACCTCAAAATGCAGCAGTGACTGAAGCTTAACTAGACAGGACTAGACAGTGGGCAGAAGGTGGAGGACCTTGAAGCGATTGTTAGTGGAAACCTCATGGCTCTCAAGGAGGATGTCAGTGAATGTTTAAAGGCAAGTGGAAAAGTATCATTGGGAGCTGGAGAAAAGATCCTTGTTATGTAATAGCAGAAAGTTTAGCAACACTGCACTTATGGTAACGTGGAAAGTAGAAAACGGTTATAATGAATTGCAGGAATTTGAAGGTGTTTTCTGGCTATTTCTTGCTGCCTATAGTAAAACTGATAGGACAGAGTGCTGTGGTATGAAGGTTTGTATCCCCCAAGATTCAAGTGTTAATGTCGAACATGATGGTACTAGGAGATGGGGCCTTTGGGAGGCGCTTAGGTCATAATGGTGGAGCCCTCATGAATGGGATTACTGCTTTTATAAAAGAGACCCCGCAGAGCTCCCTAACCCTTTCCACCATGAGAGAACACAGTGAGAAGTTGGCAGTCTGTAACCTGGAAGAGGGCTTTCACCAGAACCTAACCATGCTGGCACATCGATCTTGGACTTGCAGCCTTCAGAACTGTGAGAAATACATTTTTGTGGTTTATAAGCCACCAACTTTGGCATTTCATTAATAGCAGTCCAACTGGACTAAGAAAGAGAAGCTAAGGAAAGAATTATTAAATATAGAGGAAGCAGAACTTACTGAGTTTGAAAATAAAACTCTCTTTTCCAGTTTCTCCAGATGGCAGACAATTTTCAAGTTAAGAAAAGTCTTATGGAAAGAGATCAAATCTAGAGTATTGTGAGAAAACATGGTTTAACTACAAAGCCAAGGGAGTGATTATAAAACTTTTAGTTAAGGCTGCAGGAGATTTAATGTCATGCCTCACAAAGACAAATAGTCCCTCTAAGGATCTTGAGAACATGCCATGCCTGTTCTCACAGATGACTCACAGATCTTCTCTATTAAATGAAAAAGTCCTCTAAGAATTTTAAGAGAATTGTCCCTCAGGACCCTTATAGGAGCTCAAGGACCTATACTGAAATTTATGGGTGTGATTTTTGTCTAATGGAGTGGATTATAAATTGATTCACAAGAAATCTACTCAGTTAAAAAAAGATTTTATGTTTTAGAGCAGTTTTGGGTTCACAACAAAATGCAACAGAAAGCACAGAGAGTTCCCACATAGCCCCTTGTCCCTCTCGGACACCAGAGTAGTACCTTTGGTAAAAGTGATGAACCTACATTGATGCATCATTATCATGCCTGGTTCATAGTTTACATTAGGGTTCACTCTTGGTGTATATTCTATAGGTTTGGACAAATGTATAATGACATATATCTACTATTATAGGCCTTAAAAAATCCTTTGTGCTCTGCCTATTCATCCATCCCTCCCCCAACTCCTAACAACCATTAATCTTTTTACTGCCTCCATAGTTGTACCTTTTCCAGAATGTCATATAGTTGGAGTCATACAGTGTGTAACCTTTTCAGATTGGCTTCTTTCACTTACGCATTTAAGTTTCCTCCATGTCTTTTTATGGCTTGATAGCTCATTTCTTTTTAGCGCCGAATAATATTCCATCGTGTGAATGGTTTATTTATCCATTCACCTACTGAAGGATATCTTGGTTATTTCCAAAGTTTGGCAATTATGAATAAAGCTGCTATAAACATCTGTATGCAGGTTTTTGTGAGGACATAAGTCTTCAGATTCTTTGGGTTAATACCAGGGAGGGTGATGGCTGGATCATATTGTAAGAATATGTATAATTTTGTGAGAGACTGCCAGTTGTCTTCCAAAGTGACTACGCTGTTTTGCATTCCCACCATCTATGAGTGAGAGCTGTGTTACTCCATAGCCTCACCAGTATTTGGTGGTGTCAGTTTTCTGGATTTTGGCCATTCTCGTAGGTGTGTAGTGGTGTCTCGTTTTAATTTGCATTTCCCTAATAAAGTATGATGTCGAACATCTTTTCATATGCTTATTTGCTGTCTGTATATCTACTTTGGTAGGTGTCTGTTCAGATCTTTTGCCCATTTTTAAATTGGGTTGTTCATTTTCTTACTGTTAAGTTTTCAGAATTTTTTGTATATTTTGATTGAACCCCTCCCAACATGATGGGCAGCCCACCTGTTGCTCTCTTCTCAAAGGCTCTGCTCCGTGGTTTCTTTCCAAAGGTGAGGAAAAGGAAGAGTAAATAACTTAGTTACAATACCATTGAGAAGAAAAATAATACTGTTATTTTCAAAAAGTCCTTTTCAGAAGGATAGCTTTTCCAATAACATTTTAAAAAGAAAAAAAAATATATTTTAGGTAACAATCTTTTATCAGATATGTTTTTTACAAATATTTTCCCTGGTCTGTGGCTTGTCTTCTCAGTCTCTTGATCCACATGGTTTTTAAAATGATTATATCAGCTTGGATTGAAAGGCACAGAGACAGTACAAAATGAAAAGAGGGCTTTGGATCCCAACCTTCTATAGACAGGAAGCATGCTAAGAACATGGCTACTTAACATGAACCAACAGCCCAGAGCTGGGAAGCCATGAGCCGCAGTGAACCATTCCCGAGCAGTACAACTAAGCTGTAATGGAGGAACTAGCAGCATGTGCCCAGCTGGGTTTAATGGACCAGTGACTGCTGTCTCCTTTCCCCCTTTTTGAATGGGAGTGTCTGTAGGAGTTATCCTATGCCTGCTCTACCTTTGTGTATTCATGTTTGTGGAGGCAGATAACTTATCTGTTTTTGTTTACAGCTCTTCAGATCAAGAGGAACTCTTCTCAAGGGGCTATATTTAAGGAACTATACTCAAGAAGTTCATCCATACCTGTACCTCAAACCTCAGCCTGATGTTATGGGTATCGGGGGGGGAGGGAATGAGTATATTTTGCATGTAGGAGGGATGTGAAGTGCTGTGGCCAGAAGGTGGACTGTGGTATGTTATATTTTTGACCACTGGTCTCAGCAATATTTTTGGTCCCACATGCTCTTTTGGAAACTTGCCACTTCCCATCAAGAGACTGAGTTTACTTCCCCTGTCCTTGAACTTGGGTTGGACTTTGCACTGATTAGTAGAATTGGGGGAAGTGATACTGTATGACTAGCAAGGCTAGGTTATAAAACATGGTACTGCTTCTGCCTGCCTCTCTCAGGATGCTTACCTTTAGAATCTAGCCACCCACTGTGGTGTGAGGAAGCCTAGGCCACATATAGAAGCCATGTGTAGTATTCTAGCACCAGATTCTCATCTGACAGCATCAACCACCAGATACCTTAGTGAAGGAGGCTTTATATAATTGCAGTCCCCAGCCTTTGAGCCCTCCCAGCTGATGCTGAGTGGAGCAGATATGAGCAGTCCTCTCCAAGGCCTGTCCAAATTGCAGGTTCATGAACAAAACAATATTGCTGCTTTAGGTCAATAAGATTTAGGGTAATTTTTAAATATAGTCTTAGTAACTGAAATAATTAGAATGGTTTATAGTTTTGGGTTTATTTTTTAATTAAGTTTTGGTAATAAAGTTATGCTGCCTTCATGAAATGAGACACATTTTATCTTTTTGTTTGGTATGGAATAGTTTAAATAATAGTGTAATTATTTGTTCCTTAACAGGTAGGTAGACTCAAACTGAAAGGTTTTTTGTTTGTCTTATTATTATCTAAAATAATAGGCACCTTTCCAATCCCTTCTTTGGTAAGTAGTCAATTTGGGTTTTCTACTTGGTTTACTTTGGTTTATTTGTATTTTCTAGGAAATCATACATTTCTTCTATTCCTAGTCTTGCTAATATTTGTTTTGTCTTACATTTTTAAGCAGGATCATAAAGAGTTGTGTGTATGTGTGTGTGTGTGTATGTTTGTATCTTGTTAGTCTTTAAAACAACATCTTTTGGAATTATTTATTAATTCTTCTACTACTTTCCTGTATCTGTTATAGATTATAGGTAGATTATATCTGTTATTTTTATCCATTCACTCCTCAAATTTTCTTTCAGTTCATTTTGTGCTTTTTTTCAAAAAAAAACCCCCAAACTTAGGATAAACATAATGTTTCTGGACTTTTATTCATTTGTCTTCATAATGAAAGGATTTAGGGACATAAATTTTTATCTAATTATGGCTTTTTCTGTGTTCTATAAATTTTTATGTATTTACCTTTTCATTAATTTCTAGAGTGTGATTTTTCTCATTGATCAGGAATTAATTTTCAAATCATTAAGATATTTCAAACCATTTAAAAATTATTTCTTATATTATTGAATTATCAGTGACTGTGACCTATAATATATTTACTTTTAAATATTTCTTATGGTTTGCTTTGTGGAAATTTTTATAAATCTGTGAGCAAATTAAAATGTAAATTGTCTCACTGAGTGAAGTAAGATTCCATACTGTCTTAGTTCAGGCTGCTTTAATAAAAATATCATAGGCTGGGTGGGTAGCTTAAACAACAAAAACTTATTTCTTGTAGTTTGGAGGCTGGAAAGTCCAAGAGCAAGGCACCTGTCTGATGAGAACTTGCTTCCTGGTTCACAGAAGGCTGTCTTCTCGCTGTGTCCTCACATGGCAGAAGGGGCAAGAGAGCTCTCTGGGATATCTTTTATAAGGGCACTAATCCCATTCATTAGGGCTCCATCCTCACTCCCAAAGGCCTCACCTCCTAATACCATCACATTGGGGTTTAGCATTTCAACATACGAATTTTGGAGGGACACAAACATACAGTCTATAACAGCCTGCCTCTGACCTTCCAAAACTCATATTCTTCTCACATGCAAAATACATCCATCCATTCCAACAGACCCAAAAGTTTTAACTCATTTTCATCATCATCTCTAAAATTTGAAGTTCGAATTCTCTGTAAATACCATCTAAATCAGATTATGAGTGAGACTGAGGTATGATTTATTCAGGGGCAAAATTCTTCTCCAGCTATGAACCTGTGAAAGCAAACAAGTTATGTGCTTCCAAAATACAGTGGTGGGACAGGTAAAGGATAGACATTCCCATTCCAAAAGGGGGAAGTAGGAAAAAAGAAAGGAGTGACAGTTTCCAAGTAAGTACAAAACCTAATACAGCAAATTCTATTAAACCTTAAGGCTTGAGAATAATCTTCTTTGGCCTGATGCTTTGCCTTCCAGACCCACTGGGGTGGTGATGTCACCATCATGGCTTGGTGGTATGCTGCCCACACCATGGCTCTGTGTAGTGGCCCTGCCCATGCTGCAGCTCTCTGTCAGGGTCCTGCTACTAAGGCACTGGGCAGGGGCATGCTGGCCTATCTGAACCAGAGAGGTGGCCTCACCCTTTGAAACCATTCTGCCTACCCCTATCCTGGACCTGTGATGGTAGTGGCAGCCCTGATAATATCTGAAGTGCCTTGGAAGTAGGGGGAGAAGGGGAGTGGTATTCTTTTCTTGTCTTGAAGAATAACATCTGGCTTCTGTTGAGATGGTTGTTTAGGGCTGTGGTTTATATCCATATTAATCTCTTTATCAAACAGTCACTTTACTGCACTTTAGTATTCTTTTCCAGGAATGCTTTCTTATTTTGCAATATAGATAGGCTGAGAATTTTCCAAATCTTTAAGTTCTAGTTCTTTTTTGCTTAACAGTTCCATCTTCAAATCATTTCTCTCTTCTCACATTTTACCATAAGCAGTCCAGAGGAACCAGGCCACTCCTTCAATACTTTGCATAGAGGTCTCCTAAGCTAAATATCCAATTTCATTGCTTGCAAGTTCTACCTTCCACAGAACACCAGAACATGAACTCAATTCAGTCAAGTTCTTTGCCACTTTATAATAAGGATCACCTTTTCTCCAGTTTCCAATAACATGTTCCTCATTTCCATCTGAGACCTCATCGTAATGGCCTTTATGGTCCATATTTCTACCAACATCCTGCTCAGGATTACTTAAATATTCTCTAAGAAGATTGAGGTTTTCTCTCCAGTTCTCCTCTTTTCTTTCTGAACCCTCACCATAATTACCCTTAATGCTCATATTTCTAGCATGTACCTCTAAACCCTTCCAGCTGCTATCAATAAACCAGTTGCAAAGTCACTTCAACTTTTTAAGTTATTTGTTATGGCAGCATCCCACTCTCAGTACCCAAATCTGTAGCAGTCAAGGTTCTCCAGAGAAACAGAACCTCTGGAGGCGGAGAAGTCCCACAATCTGCCATCTGCAAGCTGGAGACCTAAGAAGGCCAGTGGTGTAATCCATTCTGAGTTTGAAGGCCTGAGAACCAGAGGAGCCAGTGATGTAAATTCCACTTCAAGGGCAGAAGATGAGATGAGATGTCTCAGCTCAAACAGTGAAGCTGGAAAAAAGGAGCAAATTCCTCCTTCCTCCACCTTTTGTTCTATTTAGGCCCTCAACAGATTGGCTGATGCCCATCCACGCTGGGGAAGGCAATCCAGTGAGTCCACCAATTCAAATGCTAATCTCATCCAGAAATACCCTCATAGACACCACAGAAATAATGTTTAATATGACTACCCCATGGCCAATCAAGTTTACACATAAAATTAACCATCATACATATAAACAGAGAAAAAAAATCACTGAAATAAAACTTTAGAAGATGAATTTAAGGAGAGTCACTCTGGAGATCTGCCTGAATTAGTGGATTGGAAAACTCAAGAGGAAGAAATATCTAAAAACTAAGAACAAATACATACAGAGAGATAAATTATAACAAAGACATTTGGTTAAAAATTCATTTTCCACACACCATTTCTACAGACATTATTGGAGCCTGTGCATCATCAAAATAATGGTGTAAATCAAGGAAGGTGTAAACAAAATTGAGGAAACAGGATCCAACACAAAAGAGAGGCAAAGGAATTTACTGAGTGTTGGTGAAGAGACACACCAAATGACAGCTGTACATCAGGCCTAAAATGAATCAATCTAGATTCGAACAGGTCAGAAGGCTCAAGGAGAGACTTCTTCAAGAAGATGAAATTAATAAAATACCTAATGGGTCTGAGTCTATTGAGAAGAGATTTATACAAGCTCTGGAGAATATGGGGGGAAAATTAATGTTAAAAGCATAGAAAAGTAAAAAATGGAAAAAAAGATAATTCTTAATTAGGGAAAATAATCATAGTAAACATGATTCAGCTATCATAGTATTTACAAGGTCAACATAAACATTGGATATTAATCTAAGCAATAGATACGGATCCTGTAGTATGATCCTGTGGTATTGATACCACAGGCCTTTAGAAGGGCTGGCTAGCGGGGCAGTATGGAGGAAAGAGACTAGGAAAAAAATGGATATTGATCTATCATAACTTTATAAGATTTTGGAAGAACAAGGGAACCCAAGTGTTTGTGTGTGTTTGCGTGTGCATGCATGTGTGTGTGTTTGTGTGTGGTGAGAACGGTGGTTATATGTGAAAGAGAGCTAAATTCTCATCTTTTGTAATAGATATTATCAGTAGATAGTAATGCCTATAACTGAAAGTCAGTAAAAACGTAAGACTGTAATAATGTTATTTAGAGATTGGGAGTAAATACCAAAAACCAACAGAAAGAGTTGAAGCAGTTGCCTCCCAGGGTGAGAAATTTGAAATATTTGGGGCCTAATGTTTTTCATAACAAGTCTTATAAAGTTTTAAATGATGTACATGTGTGATTTTGCCAAAAATAACCCCCCCAAACCTAAATTAAAAATAAAATGGAATAACGAAAGACGACAGAGACTTAACAGATCCAGGAGATGTATAAGGAGGAGTTCTACAAGGTTAAGAAAAAACAGAGAGAAAATAACAAGAACTCATGTTAGAAGAAAGACCTAAGTCTGCATCTTGAAGGATACCCCATTCCTTCACCCTGACCCAAGTTTCAGTTAGCATTGATGAGAACAACTGATAATAGGCATATCCCTATAAAATTTTCAAAATCCAGGGAAAACAGTAAAATCTTGCTGGGTTCCAGATAGAAAAACCAATTAACTTGTGAAGAAAAAAAAATCAGACTGAGATTGAATTTCCTGCATCCAAGTTTGGAGACTAGAAGATGGTAGGATAATGTCAATGGGCTAGTGAGAGAATTACACCCCATAAATCCTGTACTAGCCTAAGCTATCAGTCATCTGTCAGGGAGAGAGATATTTGCAGATGTTTGAGGAGTCAGAGATTAGAGAAGTCTTGAGAAAGTATACTAACCAACAAAAGGGTTTGCACAGTGACTGTAGGATATGGGAAGATAAAAAAGAGAGGAAATAGTGGTAAGCAATGAAGCTGTCAGTATACACATGGTCCAATTTCAGTGGTTAATGAAGCTGTTTCCAATTGTTGGAAAATGCTTACTGTAAGTTCTAAAGAAGTATTCTTTTTTCTCTACCTTTCAGCTTGAAAATTTTCAAAATAAAAATTTGAAAGACTTTTACTTAGATTTACCAATTTTTCTTGCAGTATATCACTTCTAATTCTTTAGAAATGGCTGCTTGTAGGGCAGGAAAAATAGAAGGTGAGCCTGCGTTGTTTTAACATGACAGAAAGTAAGGAAATGTGCCAAGATGAATGGGGACCTGTCAAAAGGGCAGAGAGTGCACACAGATGATTTACTGGGGAGTACCTTTTGGAAAAACACCTGTAAGGGAGTGAACAAAGCAGGATTGGAAGAGGGGAAAGTTCACCTGTGATGCAGTTCATCTTCTGCACTGTGAGCTCTGGACCTGAGATGGTCCAGCTATGGCTGTTGTATTTGTCCATTTGTTGTCAAAATTGGGCAAAGGAGTATGAAGAGATAGATACCTTTCATACATACCCTTCATATGACTAACATGTTTGTCATCTGGGTGATAAAAAATACTCTTTCCTGCATTTGTGTGACAGAAGTCTTACCTCTTTCTGATGACCAAGGTCAATTACTTCTTCCAGATTGGTGACTCCTTTCCTTGCCCTCTGGTTTCTTGGCCCAAGGTACTTGAAGTGACCAGGTAGCAGTTGTAACTTAAAGTTTAATGGGCTATGTCCCTTGGTAAGAACAAGATCTCTAGGTTCATAGAACCTAGCATTGCAGGGAAGGGAAATATAAATTTCAAAGTGGGTCACTGGGAATGATGAGGCCATTCCTGCTTCCTCCCCTTTGTTTCTTGCTTGCATGTATGTTACTTATTACAGATGCCATACCATAATGGTTATTGATTTAGGGTATAACTGCATCCTGGAGGAGGGTGTCCTATCTTCACATGGTATCATCTCCTCAACCATGCCTTCAGAATGCTCTTCCATTGCTCTCTCAGACTGGCAGCTTCTGAATGTTGCGGTATGTGGTATGACCAGTGGACCCAATGGTCTGTGCTCACATCTCCTTCTCTATAAAGAAGATCCCTTGGTCTGTAGCAAAGTTAAGCAGGATATAAAGTGAACCAGAAACATTGGTAGGTCTCAGGTGCTGGTTACTACCTTGTGGTCAGGAAAGGCAAATCCATACCTGTAATATGTGCTGATTCTGGTCAAGGTGAATCACTGCCCCTTCCGGAGTGGAAAGGGTCCAATGTAATCAGTTTACACTGTCTGATGATCTCTTGGAGGTAATGTGCCATATTGGGGGTTCCGCTTTGGTCTCTGTTACTGGCAGAGTGGATGATCTGTTGTAGCAGTTAGCTAGATCAACCTTGGTGAGAGGGAGCCCATACTATTGGGCCCATGCATAGTCTCCGTCCATGCCACCATGGCTACTATGTCCATTATGCCAGCACTAAGGGGGTCAGTGACAAGCTGGATGATGTCAGCTGGTTAGTATTCTGTATACTTGGTTATTTAGTGCCTCTTCCGTGGTGGAGTGTCTTCTGATGGGTATTAATATGTGATACAAAGATTCTCGTATTTTATGTCCACTCGCACAGGCCTATCCTCATGCACTGTTCCCAGGAAAACCAGTTAAGAGACTTTGTAATCTTTTCAGTGAAGTTAAAGAGGCCCAAAACACATCAAAATGGTGTTTTGATATGTAGGGAGGAACTAGTGGAGGGAAAGAGGAGGAAGACGGAAGAAAGAGATGGTTTATAAATTAAGGTTGCAGAACTTAACTGGGAAAGGATGAGATCAACCTTAGAATGGAAGGCAAGAAGGAAAGAGGGATGAGTGGAAAATAGAAGATCTGAGGCAAATGGGAAGAACATGAAGGAATTTCCATCAGATTTTGCTTAGTGAAATAGGTGTCCAGATTATCTGCTAAGAGTGCATGTGTACAGAACCCTGTGAAAATTGGTCCTCTACCCACCACACTTCTTTTGCACATTCTTTGAGTAAGCAGCCATGCTCCTTGGAAGTGCCTTTCCAAAGAGTTCTGAGGGAGAGAGCTCTTTAGTTCTTGTTCAAACTCACATAGGAGACTTGGGTGCCCTGGAGTTCCACAGAATTCATACGAGGATCTCAATAGATCTCAAACTCATGTTTGTGATCCTGGGTTATGTAACTAATATGGATAATTCAAATAGTGCAACTTTCAGATTCCTTTGTACCTCAACAGTGCTGACTCATTATCAAATAAATAAAATGTATTTACTCTGAATGTTTCCTCTCAGTTGGTCCTCTTAATTGATAAGAGAGTCCATCAGTATCTTGTTTTAGATTACCCTGTGAAAGTGAAGAATTTATGGATTATATGCTGATGGGAAAATTACCTGCTGAGGTAACTTCATATTTATTCTTTGTTCTACTGATTTCATATATATGAATTTTGTAAAATGTGGGTTTTTTGCATGAGGTAAAAGCACATACATTAGGAAGTATATAATGTGCATATCTGGAGCCAAAATATTTATTTAAAATTATTTTGAATTAATAAGTTTATATGTAGTGATATTTGCTTTGCCTATGCTTTTTGACTGTCATTCATTTATTCATTTGCCATATACCTGCTACAATATGTAGGTTCTGTTCCAGGTGCTGGGAATATAAATGCACAAAAGATACAATCCCTGAATTTTAAGAAGTTTATGGTCTGGTTATAGGAGACAGGTATTGTAATAAACCAAGTACTGTAGTATATTGTATGTGCTAAGAAAGAAATATATACAGGATGGACTAGGGCCCAAGGGAGGGAGTGGTCAATTTCTGCCTCAGAAGTATGGGAACCTGCTGTCAAGAAAGGTTTTACTGATGAAATGGTGCCCGAATCTTGAAAGGTAAGAAAGTGTTTTTGTTAAGTTTGACATTAGATAACATGAAGTATTTGAGGCCAAAGAACTTCATCTATACAAGTTTGTATTCTGGCACAAAGGAAAAATTTGCCAATGAGTCTCTAAGGTTTCCAAACAATTTCAAGTTTAAAACTTAATATTATAAAGGTATTTTTTTTTCAAATACCAGCAGGTGGCAATATTATCCCATGAAAAAAGAATGATCGCCGAAAGCTGAAAATGACTTTCCAGAATTTCCAAATCTGGTAATGAGGGTGTTCTGGGTTAAAAATGGATGAGAAAAAGTGAGTTTGACAATTTTTTTCTTGTCAGGCCAGCTTTCCTTGAATAAGCCAATGTCTGAACTCCCCAATCCCCCCTTCCCATTCATTCTGAGCCCCAGAGATCTCCATAAAGTGGACTTGGACACCTCTCATTCAAAAGCCTGTGGGAGTCTGAAGCCCTTTTCAAGACTTCTGCACTACATTGACCCAGAAACAAAACTGAGCTCCCTGCCTGATGTCCACTAAAAGCCAATTTGCATAAAATATTCATGAATTTAAGAGACTTGAGTGAAGATCTGGGGAAAGGATAACAGCAGAGTTTACACAGCAGCAATGCAAACAAGCACAAATGAATCAGCCTCCCAGGTCTCAAAATGTCCTTTGGCCACCCACCATCATGGAATTTCACAGAATTCTTTTGTTTCAGCCCTTCTTTATCTGTTGGCTCCTCTTTTTCCCTTCTTGGCCCTGGAACTTCAAATTCTTCTCCTTCTCTCCCCCTCCCCCTCTCTCCATCTCCTTCCAATTTCCCTGTCCCCTCTCCCTGCCTCTTCCTCTCCTTCTCCCTTTTTCTCTCTCCTGGTCTCCCACCGCCAAACCCACTAAGGTGCTCTACGGTAGAGGGCCCTTCACTCTGTGTGATCCCCCCTTCCTTGAAGGCAGTAGTAGCAGTTTATTACCTTGAAACAGAAAGCAGAACAATTTTTCTGTTTCAGTGTAATAAAAATACTTTAAAAAACATGCCCTGCAGATATTAAAAAAAACCCCACCACCTGTGATCATGGTTTTCAGCTAGTGTTTGCAGGTTTTTCTTTAGCAGGGTGATGTTAAGTGAGCTTGTTAGGGTCCTCTTCACCTCTCTCCATCTTCCATGTGCCTAGAAAATAAACCCCAGTTTCTTCCATGATCTATCATATTTGCATTATTTGCTGTTGATTTTTTCTTTCCATAGGGTTCTTTATCTGTGCAACTCAATGTGGTCCCAGAATTAGGGCCAATTAGGAAATTGTGATTGCTCTGCTATAGGGGACCATTTTTTCCCCTAAACTTTTATTATGGAAATGTTCAATATAAAGAATATTTGGAAAAATTATTGACTCTGTCACCTAGAGTCTATGATTGTTAACATTTTGTTATATTTGCCTCTGTCCATCTAATTTTTTGATGCATTTCAAACTAAGTTGCAGGCATAAGTACATTTCACTCCTAGTCATTTTAGCATGCATATAATTAACTAGAGTTTAATATTTATTTTCAGTTCCTTTTTTTTTTTTTTGAGGTAAAATTTATGTAACAGTGATATTCAAATCTTAAGCGTACCATTAGATAAGTTTTGAGCAATGCAAAAGCCTGGGTTATCTAAACCGCTATCAAGATACAGAAAATGTAGATAGAGGATTTATCTGTTTGTTAGTTTTTCCACACACGGGGAGTGTAAAATGGTTAAATTCTAGACATTTCCAGGTCTGAGTACACTATTGGTGAGAAATTACTTATTATAGTATAAGGGATTTTAAGTGAGTTTTATTTTATAAGTACAGAAACACAGATTAAGGTCTGCATCTGTGCTTTTTGCTGTTGTTTCAGTTTGAGCTCGGTGACTTTACAAGTAAGCAGCAACACTCAGAAGCAAAATGGTCAGTGCCTGTGAGTTAAGAGCAGGAACTAGGTCTACTTTTTGATCTGGATCTCAACTACCTGGAATGCTTTATACCTTTGGCACTCAATAAATATTTCTTGTTGCCATACTATCTGCTACAAAAATTTACTAGGTCTATTTTACGGCTATTGTTTGTGTACCTAAAAAATAATCATGGGACTATAGAAGTCAAAGCCATGGAGAGTGTCACACATCCTTCTCAGCTGTTCATCAGTCAGTACTTGAAGTAAGGTTAAAGGTATAGAGTAAAGTTATAGAGCTTCTCAAGGGCCCAGAGGTAAAGAAAGGATGATAGCTAAATTCAGACAGAACAGCACTGAGGTTCCAGGAGACCTAGATTCTGAGTTCTTTTATGCTTCCTGTTGGAGTTCAGATCCAGTGCTTGACCTTCCCAGGGCCTGTAGGTTCATGCAGATGAGTAGTTACTGCTTCTTGAAGATGTTTGTATGGAAGAGTCCTGATACATGCTTACAGAAAGAAATATATAGCAAAACAGTGGCATGTTATTTTATTAAACTAAGTTATAGTCAAGAAATTCGGATATCTTTTTAAATGCTGCATCCAAATTCCAACAACCCAAATGTCCACTGAGGCCCATTACAAACCATTGCTTGCCATTCTTTTTTTTTTTTTAATCGAAATATAGTTGATTAGCAATGTTGTGTTAGTTTCTGGTGTACAGCAAAGTGATTCAGTTTAATATATATTTATGTAAATATATGTACTATTTTCAGATTGTTTTCCATTATAGGTTATTACAAGATATTGAATATCACTTATATGTGGAATCTAAAAAAATGATACAAATGAACTTACTTACAAAACAGAAACAGACCCACAGACATAGAAAACAAATTTATGGTTACCAAAGGGAAAAGGGGCGGGGAGGGATAAATCAGGAGCTTGGGATTAACAGATACACACTATTATATATAAAGTAGATAGACAGCAAGGACCTACTATAGCACAGGGAACTATATTCAATATCTTGTAATTGCCATACTTTGTTTTTGAGTTAGTTCCTGCTTCACTGACTTAAAGTCAAACATGCAGAGTGAAATCTGTCTCTCAATTGCTATCTTGGTCACAGATCTTTTTGTTCACAGATGGAAATTTTCTCCAGAAGAAATAACAGTAGTATTTTGGTCTGTGTTCAGTTTTGGGGAATAAAACTCACTCTAACCAGTTTAAGCACAAAGAGATTCATCACAGAGTATTAAATGGCTCACAGATTCTAGGTTGAGCTTCCAGGAATGGTTCCCAACTCACACTGGCTGGCAAGGGATTGTTGCTTTTACCCCAAGCAGGATGCTATAGTATCAGAAAGATACCACCAAAACTATCAGCTCCTGAGCCTCTGCTACGAGCAGAAAATAGTCTGCAAATTTAGGAAGCTGCTGTTACAGCTGCTGTCCCAGACTGTGCCACTGCTGTTCCAAGCCACACCAACAAAAGTGAATGCCAAAGACAAGATTAACATCTGATCATAGGAACTTGAATAAAACCTAGAACCCTTGGTACAAAGGGATTGAGAAATAGTTTTCAGCTGTTTAGCTTCAGCATATTAGAAGAAGGAGTTAGAACATGTACTGAGTGAGCCATTTCAGTGTCTTCTAGAAATAGCTAACATTTGGAGAGTTTATCAAGATGGCAACATAGGAGGCTCCTAACACTCTTCCTCCCATGGATGCAACAAGTGTATAGCTGCATTTTAAGAAATTCCCTCTGAAAAAAATCGAGAAACTAGCTAAGCAACTCCTGCGTATCAGGCATATGAGAAAATACAAAATAGGTAGGTAAGGCTGAGACACACTCACCATAAACTCTGTCCCCAGCAGTGTCATACTATTGAGAGGGAACTCCAACTCCCAGCTTCTCTCTGAGGAGCAGAGTTTGGACTGCACATCTAGCACCTCAACTTTTGACTCCCCCATGAGGGTTGGGTTTCCAAGACACCTAGCCCACAGCTAACATCATACTTAATGGTGAAAGGCTAAAAACTAACTCTAACTTTAAGAACAAGGCAAAGATGCCACTTTTGTCACTTTTATTCAGCATAGTACTGTAAGTTGTAGCCAGAACAATTAGACAAGAAAAATAAATGAAATAATCCAAATCAAAAAGGAACAAATAAAAGTCTCTTTTTGCAGATGACATGATATTATATATAGAAAACCATAAGGACTCCACTATAAAATTGTTAGGACTAATAAAAATTCAGTAAATTTTCAGGATAAAAAATCAATGTACAAAAATTAGTTGCTTTTCTATACATTAACAGTAAACTATCAGAAAGAGAAGTTAACAATCTCATTTATAATTGCATCAAAAACAGTAAAATACTTAGGAACAAATATAACCAAGGATGTGAGATCTGTACACTGAAAACTATAAGACATTGATAATAGAATTAAGACACAAATAAATGGAAAGATATTCCATGGTCATGGATTAAAATAATTAATATTGTTGAAATGTCCATTCAATGTCATCTCTATCAAAATTCCAATGGCATTTTTCATAGAAATAGAACAAACAATCCTAAAATTTGTATTGAACCATAAAAGTCCCCCAAAAGTGAAATCAATCTTGAGTAAGAAGAACAAAGCTGGAGGCATCACACTTCCTAACTTCAAACTATATTACAAATCTCTAATAATCAAAACAGTATGGTATTGGTATAAAAACAGACATGTAGATCAATGGAACAGAACAGCGAGTACAGAAATAAACCCATGTATATAAGGTCAGTTAATTTTTCACAAAGGAGGCAAGAATATGCAATGGGGAAAGGATAGTCTCTTCAGTAAATGTTGGGAGTACTGGATATCAACATGCAGAAGAATGAACTGGATCCCTGTATTACACCATACACAGAATTAACTCAAAATAGATTAGGGAATAGGCCCTAATTAAAGGTGCTGTTGAGGTTGTGTTACTTTCTGAAGGTTCCAGGGAAGAATCCATTTCCCTGCCTTTTCCATTTTCTAGAGGCTTCTTATACTCCTTGGCTTGTGGTCTCCTTCCTCTATACTCAAAACCAGCAAAGGACACCTGAGTGAAAAATCCTTATTTAAAATTGTGTTTCTGGGGCTTCCCTGGTGGCGCAGTGGTTGAGAATCTGCCTGCCAATGCAGGGGACACGGGTTCGAGCCCTGGTCTGGGAAGATCCCACATGCCGCGGAGCAACTGGGCCCATGAGCCACAACTACTGAGCCTGCGCGTCTGGAGCCTGTGCTCCGCAACAAGAGAGGCCGCGATAGTGAGAGGCCCGTGCACCGCAATGAAGAGTGGCCCACACTTGCCACAACTGGAGAAAGCCCTCGCACAGAAACGAAGACCCAACACAGCCATAAATAAATAAATAAATAAAATTTAAAATTGTGTTTCTTCAATTATAAGTACTTTGAACATATTTTTCATTTGTCTTGCTCATATCACATTTATTTAGTTCATTTTGTAATAGTTTTGCACAGGCCCTGTATTCAAGTCTTTCTGTTTATTATTCATCTATAGAGGACTGCTTGCCTAGAGAATTATGGGTGTACTCCCCTTGACTTGACTTCCTACTCTACTTTAACCTGGTACTTTCTCAACTGTACTCTTAGAATTCGAGCTGGTTTTGAGTTGGAGGCCTGGAAACATATGGCTTGTAATCTTTGTTAAGGCCTTTAGCTACCTGGTAGTAAAGGGAAAGTGAACTGAGGTTGCTGTCAACTGGTATATATAGTTTGGGTGTGTTGAATCACATCCCCTGAGCACACATCATTTCTGGGGGTGCTTTCTCTGAACCTTGGTCTTCCTTCACATCCAGAGAAGCAGGTAGCCCCAGGAAGAGGAGGGACCAATGTACAGCTCGGTGGCTCACGGGCATTTTGTTTGGTGGCATCACAGTGATTATTTCTTTGTGCTCAGCAGTTATTTGTCATATTCTTCATTCTTAAGATATTGCTTCCTACCCCTCAAGGATATCCTTTTGAGTAATTTGACGATGAAGAGAAGAGATGGAGGTAGCTTATAATTGGATTGTTTGGTTTTTTATGTGGTTGAGTTGTATGAGCTGTTTGTATATTTTGGATATTAGGCTCTTATTGGTTGCACCATTTGCAAATATTTTCTCCCAGTCCATAGGTTGTCTTTTCATTTTGTTTATGGTTTCCTTTGCTGTACAAAAGCTTGTAAGTTCAATTAGGTCCCATTTGTTTGTTTTTGCTTTTATTTCTATTGCCTTGGGAGACTGACCTAAGAAAACATTGGTACGATTTGTGTCAGGGAATGTTTTGCCTATGTTCTCTTCTAGGAGTTTTATGGTGTCATGTCTTAATTTAAGTCTTTAAGCCATTTTGAGTTTATTTTTGGTATGGTGTGAGGGTTTGTTCTAACTTTATTGATTTACATGTGGCTGTCTGACTTTCCCAACACCACTTGCTGAAGAGATTGTCTTTTTTCCACTGTATATTCTGTTGGCTTTTAATCAATTTGAAGCCAGATTGTAACAATCAGGATCATTTAAGGTACTAATAGTGGACAAACAAAATGTCTACTATATAGACATCAAAAAATTAAAATCTTTGTAATTTGTCTTGGAATTCATTGAGTTGTAGAACAATGTTCATATTTTGTTTTTGCTTAAAAAAGGAAATTAATATGGTAAATTAAGGAGACTAGGAAATTTGTGAATATACATGCATGTTTATATATGCCAAATAAATATAAACATTTGCTACTCACACATGCACTGTATTGTACAAATGTACTTCATTAGCTATTTTGCCAGATCCAGCTCAAGGACTTATTTATCTGTCCTTAGGAATTTTAGCACACGGAAGATGTTTTAGACAACACAAGATGAACAGAAGCACAGTTTATCACTTTTATCAGTTAATTGCAACATTGATATGTAATTAACTCTGATGGATTCAACAGTCATAAAGAAATCATTAAGTTGATTTTTTAAACTAAGAGCATTGTCACAGTTAACTAACTGCTGATGACCATTTGCATTTCACAAACATTACTCCTGCCTATGAGTGTATCCAGGCTATGCTGTTGTTGGCTCAGGCTCTGAACTTGAACTCTGTGTAAAGCTGGAAGTTATAGCCCTTATCTTAGTCATTGGGCTTGGGCTGTTTCTTAAAACTCTAAGAACTGGCTTGGTTACCGTTAGTTCCCCCTTCTGAAAACTGCATTTTCTTGTGACCTAGTAGACAAATTCAACTTTTCCTACTGATAAATGAAAGATTTAGAGTAGCAGTTCTCAAAGCAGTTCTCTTCAGGGAGTCTGCAAGGTCAAAACTGTTTCCATAATAATACTCAGACTTTTATTTCTCCCTTTTTCTTCCAGAGGCTACAGCACGTGATAGTATAGTTGCTCTGATATTAATATGTGGTGAGTTTATTATTATTTTTAAAAAAATTTTTACTAAATAAGTAAATACATATTTAAATATTTTCTCAGTTTTAATTTATTATATGGTAATAAACGATTGACTGAACCCACATAAACAAAAGCTCTTTGGGGCCCTCCATAATGTTTAAAGGGATCCTGAGACCAAAAAGTTTGAGTACTGCTGGTTTAGTGTAATGTAAACAATTGTTTGAAGACATTAGTGTTCATAGAAATTCTAAATGTACTTCTTGGGTATTTAGACATTATTTTCTGGATCCTATATAGTTGCCACAAACTTGTGTTGCATTAGCATGGTAATAAAATGCTGTTCAGGGTTTTTTTTCAGTATTTCTACTAAAATGGTACATGATCCTTGTGATGCACATTTAAAACTGATATCACTTGTCATTCATTATGGGGTAACTGATTTGCCAACTTGAGGCTTTAAATAATTGTGGATTCTTCATTACGGATTCAAGTGCATCTTATAACAAATAACTAGGAGTTGTTCTAAATAATTGATAATAAGCTTTCAAGTCAAAATTATCACAAATCTTTTCTGAAGACATTTATCTTGGTTTATTTGGATTATGATACTTTATATCTATATATTGCCTATCTTTTGACATTAATAATTATATTTACCTTAGGGAATCTGCAGCAATGAGTAAGATTCTTCAAAACATGCTGGTGAAAGTAATTTTAGTTAGGTTTAGGTAACCAAAAATAGCAACATGTAAAACCTCTTTAATGTGTATAATCTCAAGGTTTAAAAATTTTTTAAATTTCCAATGTTTCCAATATTTATACCAACATGAGGTTTTTGAATAATGGTACTGTTTGTCTTAAATGGCATTTTGAAATAATTGTGTAAGTGTGGAAATTCATGTAGAAGTTTATTTTGATTATAAAATATTAATAACATGTTAATATTTATTGAACTATATTATATGCTTGAAAAATATGAAATATTATATTATATGAATCCTCTTTTTAGATAGGCAGTATAGATGAGAGAAAAGAGATACTTTGGGGAAGAAGATTATTGTAAATTGTAAAAGGTTCAATTTTTCATATACATATCAATTATTATGAAAATAACTATAGTGGAAAAAATATAGTGAAACATATTAGAGAATTACTTCCAAGTATAATACCATTCTGGTATGTTGGAGGACATGACAAAAGCCATTTAGTACTCTAAAAATTAATCTGACTATGTGAAGTAAAACATCAGTTAACTGCCATGATAGGGTATTCTTTTGGTTAATAGATGATAAAAGGTGATTGCCATTGAAAAGATAGTTTGTTACAGTTTGCAAGAGGAGGAGGCATGCCATGCCATGCAGGGCCAGATGGGGAAGCACAGGGGTAGGTCAGGATGCAGAAGGAGTGAGGGGAAAGCATGGGCCAGGGCCTTTATTGTGGTTCTTGTGGGAAGGATTGGGAAAGGCAGAGTAAGTAGCTGAACAAGTTTAGTTTGAGTAATTTCTGCAGGCTCTGAGATATAAGGGTGGTTCCTAGTTGTCTGGTACCTGGTCCTGGGGTGATTTAGGCCTGGGATATAGTGTACCAGATTGCAGGAGTCTCATAAAAGGAGTTGTCAAAATATCATAAAATACAGATAATAAAAAACATGATTAATATACTGACATACCATGTGTTTATTTATCTTTAATTACCTGTGTCCCTCCATAGAATACAAGCTCTGTGTGGCAGCTCTTTGTCTACTTTATTTCTGCAGCAGTCCCAGAACTTAGAATGGTACCTGCACGTGATGATTATTTGTTGAGTCAAGGAGAGATCTAGTGGGCCATAAACCTACTCTTCTTTTTATTTTCTTATTGTTGTTGTCATCTAAGGTTAAAATCTCTTGGTCCTTGTTCCCTGCATCTCCATCCCCATTATATAAATTGCTGAGTCTGTCAGGTCTACCACTGAAATATCTCTGGTATCTGTTTTTTGATTCAGATTCCCAGTTGATTCTTCAGGCCTTCCTTAAATCTTGCCTGGATTATGAGTGTAAGTGCATACTTTGTATTTTATACCTTTTACTTATCCTGTTTTAAAGGTTATGTAATATTATTATGTTCCTTATTTATTTTTGACCCTCACAGCAATTTTATGAGGTCATTTCAGTTAACTCCATTTACAGAAATAGAGTCTGAGATCCAGGAAGACAAGTAATTTGCCTGAGATTAGTGCAAGTAGCAGAGCTAGAACCTGATTCACTTTTGCCCATCTTCTCTCCCTAGCCCCATTTCCTGTTATACCTTGCTTGATTAATTTCTCCATCTTATCACTCCTTTGCTTTAGAACTTCTTGTGGGTTTTCATGGCTTATAGACAAGTCCAGCCTCCTTAGCCTGACTTTTACTGAGTTGTTTCCAATCAGTTGTAAACCCCAGCCAAAGTCATCTCTGTACAGTAACTTGGACACATGATACTTTATCACCTGGACTGTTCATTAGATAATTAGGTAATTGGCACATTAGATAATTCAAGGCCCACCTTCTCCATGGACTATGTTCATTGCCTTCGCCCTCTTCCCACCCTAGTTCTATGGAAATTTCTCCTTTTTCTGAACTCTAACCTTTTACCTATAATTCTCGTATAACACTTAGAGAAACAATCTTGTAATATAGCTATCTGTGTTCATTTTATCATTCTGTAGGTCTGTATCTTATTGCTGCAGGTCCTATACAGCAGAAATCAGCACTGAAAAGTTTTTGCTTTCTGTGGCTCACTCCTCTACCTCCCAACATCAGCAACTAGCACATTGCTTTGTGTATTTGGACCTGATAAGAATGCATTGGATAAACTATTACTCTTTTGGGTGAATTGGGACATATTCATTGAAAATACAATATGCTAAAATTAGCTCAAGCATTCACTGAGGATAAGTGGATTAATGAATTACCATAAGGCACTTAGGTTTTATTTGAGAACCCTCTGAAATCTCAATATATCCCTATATATTTGCATTTTAAATAATCCTTAATGAATTAAATAAATGCTTTTTATACTCTTTATTTGAGTTTTTGAGTTAGGAGGCTTACGTTCCATTTTTAACACCACTTGAAGTTTTAAGAACTAGTGAATATTAAAGTCCAGCCCTTAGCAGACAAAAGATAACTTGAGAGTAGAAAATCACAAACTTGTATTTTTTAAGGTCCCCGTGATGAGCTGTATAAATTATGTTCTAGTATTTGTTTTATCTTTCTACTTTCTGTGAATACTTCTGTGTTCTATAAAATGCCACAATCCATAATATCAATTGGGAAAATAAACTTACAAGTTTGAAAAAAGGGTATTATTTTTAGAGATATTATACAATTTTCAGTGTTGATATTTAACACCTGTATTGTTTTCCTGTAACTGCTATAACAAATTACCACAAGCTTGGTGGCTTGAAACATCAGAAATTTACTCTCTTACAGTTCTGAAGGCCAGAAGTACAGAGTCTTTATCACTATGCTGAAATCAAGGTGTTGGCAGGGTGACATTCCCTCTGGAGGCTCTAGGGGAGAATGCATTCCTTGCCTCTCTAGCTTTTGGTGGTTGCCAGCATTCCTTGGCTTCTGGCCACGTCACTCCAATCTTTAAAAACCAGCATCTTTAAATCTCTCTCTGCTCTGTCTTTATATCACTTTTTCTTCTACGTGTAGTTAAATCTCCTTCTTATAAGTATACATATAATTATATTTAAGGCCCACCTGGTTAATTGAGGATGATCTCTCCATCTCAAGACCCTTAACTTTGTCACATCTCTGAAGACCTTTTTGCTTATAAGGTAACATTTACAAGTTCCTGGATTTACAACCTGATATATTTGGGGAACCATTGTCAGCCTACCATAATAACCTAACACAGCTTTCTAAAGGAAGATAAGGAGTAGCCTGATTTTTTGACAATAACAGAGTTTTCATTTGAAATCTTCCTAGTGGAACCTCTTAGAAATGGGCAGAATGACTTAGTTTAACCCTTTGACGCTGTGCTTAAATGTTATTAGCCAATTAACTGTAAACACATTGTGAAATTATGCTCTTCAAACTTTTGTTCTTTGAAAAATTAACAGGTTGGGACTTCCCTGGTGACGCAGTGGTTAAGAATCCTCCTGCCAGTGCAGGGAACACAGGTTCCAGCCCTGGTCTGGGAAAATCCCACATGCTGTGGAGCAACTAAGCCCATGCACCACAACTACTGAGCCTGCGCTCTACAGCCCGTGAGCTACAACTGCTGAGCCCGTGTGCCACAACTACTGAAACCAGCGCACCTAGAGCCTGTGCTCCACAACAAGAGAAGCCACTGCAATGAGGAGCCCACACACTGCAACGAAGAGTAGCCCCTGCTCACCACACCTAGAGAAAGCCCGTGCGCAGCAATGAAGACCCAACGCAGCCATAAATGAATAAATAAATAATAATAATAATAAAAAGAAAAATTTACAGGTTAAGTGGATATTCAATTGTAATAGGATTTTATAATGCTTTCAAATGATTTAACATGCTGGGATAATGATCTCAGTTCAGAAACTGACTCTAGGAAATAATAACATGGTAACATGCTATTCACTTCCTTATTGATTATAGAAATTACAGTCCAACCAGCAGTCATTAATCCTGCAGAATGTAAGAGCAGTGCAAGTTAATTTTTTAAGTAAACTTTTTATTGAAGTATAACATGCATAGAGGAGACTGCAAAAATCATAAATGTTCAACTTGATGAATTTTCACAAAATCAGCAAACCCATGTAAACAGTACCCAGATAGGAATATAATATTACTAGAGGTTTAAGAGGTCTGCCTTGTGCCCCCTCCCAACCGTTACACCCAACTCTGACTTCTGTTGCCACAGGGAAGTTTTACCTGTTTCTTGAAGCTTATGTAAGTAGAATCATGTAGTATGTACTCTTTTGTGTCTAGCTTCTTTTGTTCTACATTTTGTGACTTTACCAATGTTTTTGCATGTAGCGGTAGTTCTTTCATTTTTGTTAGTGTGTAATTTCTATTTGATAAATACTCCACAGTTTATCTGTTTTATTGGTGAATGACATTTATGTTGTTTCCATTTGGGGCTATTACAAATAGTGCTTCTGTGAACATTCTTGTTAATTCTCTTTGGTATAAATATGTAAGGATATCTGTGGGTATATATCGAGAACTGGAAATGCTGGGTCAAGGGGTGTAGTGTATATGATTTTAGTAGAGACTGTCAAATAGTTATATAGAGTTTGTACCATTTTAAACTGTCACCAGTAGTGCATGAGCATTCCTGTTGTTCCACAATCTCATCAGCATTTGATACTGTCAGTCTTTTTAATTTTAGCCAATCTGATGAGTAGGTTTTGATATCTCATTTGTCAGTTTGATTTGCATTTCTCTGATGACTAATGAAATTGAATACATCTTTATATCCATATAGGTTATTTAGATATATTCTTTTGTGAGTCATTTGTCCATATTTTTTCCATTGGGTTGTCTGTTTTTTATTTTTAGAAAAATTTATTTGTAGTTGGAGCAAGTTCTTTGTTGAATGGATGCATTGCCAATATCTTTTCCATTCTGTGACTTGCCTTTTGTTTTTTTAGTTGTGTCTTTTGATGGCCAGAAGTTCTTTATTTCAATGTAGTGTAACTTATCAATCTTTTCTTTTATGATTAGCACGTTTGTGTCCTGCTTAAGATATCTTTGCCTGCTCTGAGGTCATAAGTCATAAAGATGTTTTCCAAATTTATCTTCTAGAAGCTTTATTTTTTTTTAAGTTTTTTTTTTTTTTGATGTGGACCATTTTTAAAGTCTTTATTGAGTTTGTTACAATATTGCTTCTGTTTTTTTTATGTTTTGGTTTTTTGACCATGAGGCATGTGGAACCTTATCTCCCCAACCAAGAATCAAACCCACACCCCCTGCATTGGAAGGCAAAGTCCCATCCACTGGACCACCAGGGAAGTCCCTAGAAGCTTTATTTTAAAATCACATTTATCTTTATAATTTATCTGGAATAAATGTTTGCATATGGTGTGAGGTAAGGACAAAATTCACTTTTCCGTAGAGATATGCGTTATAATTTTGTGTTTTTCATAAGTCAAGTGGCCATATATGTACAAGTTAATTTTGTTTTATAAAACATTTATTGAGCATGTAGTATGCACCAGGAATTGTGTTTGGTGCTAATGATATAGATACAAATAATAGAGATTCCCTCCTGAAAATGTCCTTGAGTGGGGAAGATAATAAGTGAGATGGTAATGAAAAATGCAGAAGAACTATATGTTGTGAGGAAAAGGAATGAACTCTTTGTGAGGAGATGAGGAAGCCTCTGCTAGAGAAAGCAACATTTGAATTGGATCTTTAAAAGTGAATAGGAGTTTGATGAATGCATTCTATATATAGAGAAAATTGTGTGAAAAGACACAGGATGGTCACAGGGCAGGTATATTCATAACATGGTGAGAGGTTTGCTATAGGAAGGAGCAGTGTGCAAGAAGATGAGAGGGAGTAGGACCAGGGAGGAGACAAGAGTGCATGGGTATGAGGCTAGAACATTTTAGGAAGAGAGGACTGTGTGTGTAAAATTCAGTAATTATAAAGGAACACGGCATATTTATCAAACGGTGAGAAATTCAGTATGGCTGGAAGATAGACTGTGTTTGCATGGCAGAGAGCTGAGAAGGAGTAACAGGAGGGATGAGAAGCAAATGGAGATGAGGATGAGATTTGGGTTGGGCTTATCCCTAAGGAAACTGGGGAGAAGGAGAGTTTTTAACCAGGGAGTGGTGTAATCACATTTGTTTTTTAGGAAGATCACCCTTAGGGGTCTGGAAGATAGATTAGTAGGTGGAAGGTTGGTAGATAGAAATCAGTTAAAAGAAATGAGGCTTGGGCATGGTGTGGCAGTGGTGATGGTGAGATAGTGTTGGATGTGGAACTAGTCTGATTATACCCAAGAGGACTTGGTGACCATGAATGATAGGCAGGTGTGACAGATGACTCCAAAATTTATAGTTTGAGAGACTGAGTGAATAGTTATGTTATCAACTGATATAGGAAACAAAAGGAGAAGGTATGGTGGTAGCAAATAATAAATTAAAATTTGGACTTACTAGGTTTGAGATGTTGGTTAGTTAAGTAGTTGGAGACATGTAGGAAGAATTAAAGACAGGTGTGTGGAACTCAAAAGAGAGGTCAGGGCTGTAAATATATATTCGAGAACCAACAACATATAGAAGATAGTTGAAGCCACAGGAACGGGTGAAATCATCCAGGGAGAGTAGGTAGAGAAAGAAGAGAATAAGTCCAAAGAATCATCTCAAGGTAACTTGAACACTTACGGGAAGAAAAAGTGAGCCTGTGAAGGTGAGAGTTTTCCACCACCCCTGTCTGTGGTTTCTAATTTTTCTACTGTAACATAATTTCTTGTGTAATATAAAATAACACTGAAATAGTACATAAAAACATATGATGAAAAGTAACATTCTCTCTCCCTGCCCAGGTCCATTCCTCAGAACCAGTATATGTTTAATTCTATATTTTGGTTGTTAAAAGTCTAAATTTAAGTTCGAATAGTATGCCTGTTCCTCTGATTTTTGATTTACCTACTTTAGATCATGACTGTGTGCTATTCGGAAGTCTAAAGATGGCCACTAAGATTCATTCCCTCCTTGTGGTGTGCATGCCCTATGTAATCTTCTCTCTTTGAGGGTTGGTGAGACCTGTGAATATTATGGGCCATAACTCAAATAATTAGGTTATTAATCAATTGACTTTTAGTTAATGCAATGGAGATTATCTTGGGTGGACCTGACCTATTCAGATGAGCCCTTAATAGAGGGGTTGGGCCTTTCCAAAAAAGGTACTCCTACAGCCTTGAAGAGAAAGCTGCCATATTTTGAGAAAAGAGAGCCATATGGCTAGGACCTGAGGGTGGCTTCCAGTTCTGGAGAGTGATCCCTTGCTGACAGCAGCACAAAATCAGGGACTTCGGTCATACAACTACAAGGTGATGAATTCTGCCAACAATTAAAGAGCTTGGAAGAGAACTACAAGCCTCAGATGTGACTGCAGCCTTGGCTGACACCTTGATTTCAGCTTGGTGAGATCCTGAGCAGAGGATCCAGCTAACCTGGACATTGACCCACAGAAAACTGTGAGATGATAAATTTGTTTTGTTTTAAGCGGATAAACTTATAATAATTTGTTATGCAGAATTAGAAAACTAATCCAACTTTTAACTGCAAATAAGATAAAGATATAATTTATTTACTTTATCTCTACTTCATTATTTAAATATTACATTAATTTTAGTTTTTCAAGTGCTTAATTTTGTTCGTTTAATTCCTTTTGCTCCTATTTCTTGTTCTTTTAAACTTTAGTTAGTATCTTGATTCCTATTAATGTGAAAGAAGGATATTAACAATTCTGCCCTTTTTTTCTGTTAATTTATACTTTTCACCTGGAGTGAGAAATAGTGAGGCCTGCTGGTGGGAGGAGAAACCTGGCTTCAGTCTGGGGAAGCTGCACAATAATAAAAATATTGTGTAATAAAAACACAGGACCTGCTCAGGGTGAATTATTATTAGATAAAAGTCCATAAGCAATGTGAGTTAATTGAAATAGGGTGTATGCACTTGCGAATTGATAAAACTCAGCTGGACCTTTCAGGCATGCTCTGCCCTGCCTATGAAACCATCCCCTGAGATGCACAGGGAAGATAAGTAAAAGCTGCCAGGAAAAGGCTAAGGGAAATTAAGTCTAGGAGCTCTGCCTTGGAGGCTAAAGGATAATTTAAGTTTATCTGATGATGAGAGACTTAGTGGAGTGTAATTTAACACTGAAGATAAGCAACAGCTCCATCTAATTGGGAACCCCCAGCGTAATTAGATTTACTGATCCTCTTCAATCTGCTTGAATTCTTTGCCGCTTAAAGAAACCACATTTTACAGAGATCTTTGGAAGTGTGGTAATAATGTCCTGCAACACCACCTGCTATATATTCCAAGTCACGACCATGAAAAGTCTCCTCTATAACCAAAATTGTGTTCTCTGGGTTTGGTTTAGGTTGATTCTCAAAGTTGAAAAATCGTAAACAGTATTTAAAATGATATGACAGTGTCACTGTTTTTGAGTTACAGGTAGAAAAAACCAACTTTAGTCAACTTAAGCAAAAGGTTTTTTTTGGTGGGAGGATCTCAGGGAGTCTCTGGAATTGATGGAAAGCATAGAAAATCAGGTTCAGAAACATTGTGCTATCACTAAAGTATTTAAATATATAGTAGATTTAAATCCTAGGATAGGGAATCTGATAGGTCCTAACTCCAGGCCCTGGGAGGTAGAATCTGAACTCTCAGAGGGACTGTTCAGGGACCTCTTTGACTTTCATCAAGGGTTGAGGGCAGGACACCTGGATTGCAGTTGCACCAGGACTGTACCCTATGAAAGAGAACGAGTCAAATGGAGTAATTGTTGGGAAGGATACCTGGATGCCAGGCAGTGAGAAAAAAGAGTGCTGAGGATTACAGGCTGACTAGCATTTATAATCTGAGGGGAATCTGTATCCGTTTCAGGGCTACACCGGGCTAAACTGAAAAGAGATATGGGGGAAAAGCAGGGATGCCATTAAATATCAAGCTAGACTGAAAAAAAGCAATGTTCCCATTCACTAAGCTAGAACAAAAAAGTATCTCTAAATCTGGGAATTTAGACCTTTCTGTTTTAAAATATCCCAAGTAGTGAAGGGAGATGGAAGATTTCAAGTGTTTTTGCTTGCCTGCAAAGTTTTCTCCAACTTGTCTGATTAATTTCAGATTCAGTGTCCACAATATTATTAAAATATGATTTCTCTTAACTTGTGCCTACATAATAAATCTTGTCTATGATATTTTCTATCTCCAATTAAATAAAGTATGGGACACATTCTGTTTTATTCCTGATTGCTCTCTGACCAGAAACCATGCAGAGGGCAGATTGCCCTAATTATTTGCCATTGTACTGTTCCTCCTAACTTTCTTGTACTTCTCTGTTTTAGGGTTTGCGGAAAGTGCTACTGGGATTGCAAAGTTCTTTCCTTCAAGTTACAAAATGTTCAGGAAACTACTTTCTGAATTTCTTAGAGCTTTTTTTTTTTTTTTTTTTCAGACTAGTTTTTCCCTGGGACAATTAAAGCTGAGAATTGGTAATTATCTTGATACTTCAATAGGAAAGTCCTCTTGCCTCAATTACATGAAAGTAGATTACTTGGCTGTAATTTGAATAGCTGTATTTTTGTCCTCTTCACTTAGCCTGTCAGGTCTTTTATGCAAGGTTCTTTTGAAGGTAGGTAGATACTGAAGAGGGCAGCTTCTTTTCAGAGATTGTGAACATCTAGTCAGGATGTAGTTGTGTTGTAAGACCTGAAAAATGATTACTATAAGGATAATGCAATTGACTTTTCTACCATCACTTTAAAAATTAATTACGTGTCAATCCCAGTCTCCCAATTCCTCTCACCACCTCTTTCCCCCTTGGTATCCATATACACTATTGATACTATGTATAAAATAGATAACTAATGAGAATATACTTTGTAGCACAGGGAACTCTGCTTAATGCACTGTGGTGACCTGAATAGGAAGGAAGTCCAAAATGGAGGGGATATATGTATATGTATGGCTGATTCATTTTGCTGTACAGTAGAAACTAGCACAATATTATTAAAGCAACTATACTCCAATAGAAGTTAATTTTAAAAATTAATTATGTAGTCAACTGCAATTTGAGAAAAGAAAGTATTGTCAAATTAGATTTTTCTTCCCATTAAAAAGTTGAGGACTTCCCTGGTGGTCCAGTGGTTAAGACTCTGCCTTCCAATGCAGGGGGCGTGGGTTCGATCCCTGGTGGGGGAACTAAGATCCCACATGCCTTGTAGTGTGGGCAAAAATTAAAAAAAAAAAAATTGAAACATCTTCCAATTGCTCACGAAAAATAAAGCCTGTATGATTCTTTTAGGCACACATAAGCCTAGCGATGTAAGACTAAATATAGTTTCATCTCGCTGTGCTCATTAAAAATAAGTAAAAGCTTAGTAAAGTTATATCTGACTACATGTTAGCATTCTTGGTTTTTCTGCTTTATAGTTCAATTTAAGGTGCCTATGTAGAAACTGTTTCAATGAGTTAAGGAAAAGAAAAAGTTCTTTTAGGGATAAGACAAGAGAATCCATTCCTTCTTTGGTAGGTTTCTCTTATTTTTTTGCCTTTCTCCTTCTAAGTCAATATTTTCTTTTCCCTTTAGAGAAACCTGAAGGTCATCCTTGATTTTCCTTTCTGCCTCATCTTCCTCAGTGATCAACTCCTGTGTCATAAATATTACTGGAATCCATCCCATTCTCTACTTTTCCACTGCCCAAGTTCAGACTTGCATTATCTCTTTTGGAGACAAGCATGACTGAAATTATTATAGTCTCTTCTACTTTCTTTTGGTTGTTGTTTCCATGGAATATCTTTTTTACTCCTTCCACTTTCAGCTTATGTGTGTCCTTACATCTGAGTCTCTTGTAGTCAGTATACAATTGGATCCTTTTAAAAATCCATTCAGATGATCTATGTCATTTGATGGGAGTTTAAACCATTTGTATTTACATTAATTACTGATGGGGAAGGACTTACTATTGCCAATTTTGTTACTTCTGTTCTGTGTATCTTGTAGCTTTTTTGTCCCTCTTTTCCTTTCTTACTGTCTTCCTTTGTGTTCCATTGACTTTTTAAAAAAACATCTTTATTGTAGTATAATTGCTTTACAATGGTGTGTTAGTTTCTGCTTTATAACAAAGTGAATCAGCTATACATATACATATATCCCCATATCTCTTCCTTCTTGCGTCTGCCTCCCTCCCACCCTCCCTATCCCAACCCTCTAGGTGGTCACAAAGCACTGAGCTGATCTCCTTGTGCTATGCGGCTGCTTCCCACTAGCTATCGATTTTAGATTTGGTCGTGTATATATGTCCATGCCACTCTCTCACTTTGTCCCAGCTTACCCTTGCCCCTTCCTGTATCCTCAAGTCCATTCTCTAGTAGGTCTGCAACTTTATTCCTGTCCTACCCCTAGGTTCTTCATGACCATTTTTTTTTTTTTTTTAGATTCTGTATATATGTGTTAGCATACGGTATTTGGTATTTGTTTTTTTCTTTCTGACTTACTTCACTCTGTATGACAGACTCTAGGTCCATCCACCTCACTGCAAATAACTCAATTTCATTTCTTTTTATGGTTGAGTAATATTCCATTGTATATATGTGCCACATCTTCTTTATCCATTCATCTGTCGATGGACACTTAGGTTGCTTCCATGTCCTGGCTATTGTAAATAGAGCTGCAATGAACATTGTGGTACATGACTCTTTTTGAATTATGGTTTTCTCAGGGTATATGCCCAGTAGTGGGATTGCTGGGTCGTATGATAGTTCTATTTTTAGTTTTTTAAGGAACCTCCATACTGTTCTCCATAGTGGCTATATCAATTTACATTCCCACCAACAGTGCAAGAGGGTTCCCTTTTTTCCACCCTCTCCAGCATTTATTTGTAGATTTTTTGAGCATGACCATTCTGACTGGTGTGAGGTGATACCTCCTTGTAGTTTTGATTTGCATTTCTCTAATGATTAATGATGTTGCGCATTCTTTCATGTGTTTGTTGGCAATCTGTATATCTTCTTTGGAGAAATGTCTATTTAGGTCTTCTGCCCATTTTTGGATTGGGTTGTTTGGTTTTGTGATATTGAGCTGCATGAGTTGCTTGTAAATTTTGGAGATTAATCCTTTGTCAGTTTCTTCATTTGCAAATATTTTCTCCCATTCTGAAGGTTGTTGTTTTGTCTCGTTTATGGTTTCCTTTGCTGTGCAAAAGCTTTTAAGTTTCATTAGGTCCCATTTGTTTATTTTTGTTTTTATTTCCATTTCTCCATGAGGTGGGTCAAAAAAGATCTTGCTGTGATTTATGTCATAGCGTGTTCTGCCTATGTTTTCCTCTAAGAGTTTTATAGTGTCTGGCCTTACATTTAGGTCTTTTATCCATTTTGAGTTTATTTTTGTGTATGGTGTTAGGGAGTGTTCTAATTTCATTCTTTTACATGTAGCTGCCAGTTTTCCCAGCACCTCTTATTGAAGAGGCTGTCTTTTTCTCCATTGTATGTTCTTGCCTCCTTTATCAAAAATAAGGAGACCATATGTGCATGGGTTTATCTCTGGACTTTCTATCCTGTTCCATTGATCTATATTTCTGTTTGTGTGCCAGTACCATACTGTCTTGATTACTGTAGCTTTGGAGTATAGTCTGAAGTCTGGGAGCCTGATTCCTCCAGCTCCATTTTTCTTTCTCAAGATTGCTTTGGCTATTCAGGGTCTTTTGTGTTTCCATACAAATTGTGAATTTTTTTCTTCTAGCTCTGTGAAAAATGCCAGTGATAGTTTGATAGAGATTACAATGAATCTGTAGATTGCTTTGGGTAGTATAGTCATTTTCACAATGTGGATTCTTCCAATCGAAGAACATGGTATATCTCTCCATCTGTTGGTATCATCTTTAATGTCTTTCATCAGTGTCTTATAGTTTTCTGCATACAGGTCTTTTGTCTCCTTAGGTAGGTTTATTCCTAGGTATTTTATTCTTTTGGTTGCAGTGGTAAATGGGAGTGATTCCTTAATTTCTCTTTCAGATTTTTCATCACTAGTGTATAGGAATGTAAGAGATTTCTGTGCATTAATTTTGTATCCTGCTACTTTACCAAATTCATTGATTAGCTCTAGTAGTTTTCTGGTAGCATCTTTAGGATTCTCTATGTATAGTATCATGTCATCTGCAAACACTGGCAGCTTTACTTCTTTTCTGATTTGAATTCCTTTTATTTCTTTTTCTTCTCTGATTGCTGTGGCTAACACTTCCAAAACTATGTTGAATAATAGTGGTGAGAGTGGGCAACCTTGTCTTGTTCCTGATCTTAGTGGAAATGGTTTCAGTTTTCCACCATTGAGGATGATGTTGGCTGTGGGTTTGTCATATATGACCTGTATTATGTTGAGGTAAGTGCCCTCTATGCCTACTTTCTGGAGGGTTTTTATCGTAAATCGGTGTTGAATTTTGTTGAAAGCTTTTTCTGCATCTATTGAGATGATCATCTGGTTTTTATTCTTCAGTTTGTTAATATGGTGTATCACATTGATTAATTTGCGTATATTGAAGAATCCTTGCACTCCTGGGATAAACCCTACTTGATCATGGTGTATGATCCTTTTAATGTACTGTTGGATTCTGTTTGCTAGTATTTTGTTGAGGATTTTTGCACCTATGTTCATCAGTGATATTGGCCTGTAGTTTTCTTTCTTTGTGACATCTTTGTCTGGTTTTGGTATCAGGGTGATGGTGAACTCATAGAATGAGTTTGGGAGTGTTCCTCCCTCTGCTATATTTTGGAAGAGTTTGAGAAGGATAGGTGTTAGCTCTTCTCTAAATGTTTAATAGAATTCACCTTTGAAGCCATCTGGTCCTGGGCTTTTGTTTGTTGGAAGAGTTTTAATCACAGTTTCAATTTCAGTGCTTCTGATTGGTCTGTTTATGTTTTCTATTTCTCCCTGGTTCAGTCTTGGAAGGTTGTGCTTTTCTAACAATTTGTCCATTTCTTCCAGGTTGTCCATTTTATTGGAATATAGTTGCTTGTAGTATTCTCTCATGATCCTTTGTATTTCTGCAGTGTCAGTTGTTACTTCTCCTTTTTCATTTCTAATTCTATTGATTTGAGTCTTCTCCCTTTTTTTCTTGATGAGTCTGGCTAAAGATTTATCAATTTTGTTTATCTTCTCAAAGAACCAACCTTTAGCTTTATTAATCTTCGCTATTGTTTCCTTCATTTCTTTTTCATTTATTTCTGATCTGATCTTTATGATTTCTTTCCTTCTGCTAACTTTGGGGGTTTTTTGTTCTTCTTTCTCTAATTCCTTTAGGTGTAAGGTTAGGTTGTTTATTTGAGATGCTTCTTGTTTCTTAAGGTAAGATTGTATTGCTATAAACTTCCCTCTTAGAACTGCTTTTTCTGCATCCCATAGGTTTTGGGTCCTTGTGTTTTCATTGTCATTTGTTTCTAGGTATTTTTTGATTTCCTCTTTGATTTCTTCAGTGATCTCTTTGTTATTAAGTAGTGTATTGTTTAGCGTCCATGTGTTTGTATTTTTTACAGATTTTTCCCTGTAATTGATATCTAGTCTCATAGTGTTGTGATCAGAAAAGATACTTGATACGATTTCAATTTTCTTAAATTTACAAAGGCTTGATTTCTGACCGAAGATATGATCTATTCTGGAGAATGTTCCATGAGCACTTGAGAAGAAAGTGTATTCTGTTGTTTTTGGATGGAATGTCCGATAAATATCAATTAAGTCCATCTTGTTTAATGTATCATTTAAAGCTTGTGTTTCCTTATTTATTTTCATTTTGGATGATCTGTCCATTGGTGAAAGTGGGGTGTTAAAGTCCCGTACTATGATTGTGTTACTGTCGATTTCCCCTTTTATGGCTGTTAGCATTTGCCTTATGTATTGAGGTGCTCCTATGTTGGGTGCATAAATATTTACAATTGTTATATCTTCTTGGATCCATCCCTTGATCAGTATGTAGTGTCCTTCTTTGTCTCTTGTAATAGTCTTTATTTTAAGTCTGTTTTTTCTGATATGAGAATTGCTACTCCAGCTTTCTTTTGATTTCCATTTGCATGGAATAACTTTTACCATCCCCTCATTTTCAGTCTGTATCTGTCCCTAGGTCTGAAGTGGGTGTCCTGTAAACACATATATATGGGTCTTGTTTTTGTGTCCATTCAGCCAGTCTATGTCTTTTGGTTGGAGCATTTAATCCATTTACATTTAAGGTAATTATTGATATGTATGTTCCTTTTACCATTTTCTTAATTGTTTTGGGTTTGTTATTTTAGGTCTTTTCCTTCTCTTGTGTTTCCTGCCTAGAGAAGTTCCTTTAGCATTTGTTGTAGAGCTGGTTTGTTGGTGCTGAATTCTCTTAGCTTTTGCTTGTCTGTAAAGGTTTTAATTTCTCCATCGAATCTGAATGAGATCCTTGCTGGATAATGTTGGTTGTAGGCTTTTCCCTTTCATCACTTTAAATATGTCCTGCCACTCCCTTCTGGCTTGCAGAGTTTCTGCTGAAAGATCAGCTCTTACCCCTATGGGGATTCCCTTGTATGTTATTTGTTGTTTTTCCCTTGCTGCTTTTAATATTTTTCCTTTGTATTTAATTTTTGATAGTTGGATTAATATGTGTTTTGGCATGTTTCTCCTTGGATTTATCCTGTATGGGACTCTCTGTGCTTCCTGGATTTGATTAACTATTTCCTTTCCCATATTAGGGAAGTTTTCAACTATAATCTCTTCAAATATTTTCTCAGTCCCTTTCTTTTTCTCTTCTTCTTCTGGGACCCCTATAATTCGAATGTTGGTGCGTTTAATGTTGTGCCAGAGGTCTCTGAGACTGTCCTCAATTCTTTTCATTCTTTTTTCTTTATTCTGCTCTGCAGTAGTTATTTCCACTATTTTGTCTTCCAGGTCCCTTATCCGTTCTTCTGCCTCAGTTATTCTGCTATTGATTCCTTCTAGAGAATTTTAAATTTCATTTATTGTGGTGTTCATCATTGTTTTTTTGCTCTTTAATTCTTCTAGGTCCTTGTTAAACGTTTCTTGTATTTTGTCATTTCTTGTATTTTCTCCATTCTATTTCCAAGATTTTGGATCATCTTTACTGTCATTACCCTGAATTCTTTTTCAGGTAGACTGCCTATTTCCTCTTCATTTGTTTGGTCTGGTGGGTTTTTACCTTGCTCCTGCATCTGCTGTGCGTTTCTCTGTCTTCTCATTTTGCTTAACTTACTGTGTTTGGGGTCTCCTTTTCGCAGGCTGCAGGTTTGTAGTTCCCGTTGTTTTTGGTGTCTGCCCCCAGGGGCTAAAGTTGTTTCAGTGGTTTGTGTAGGCTTCCTGGTGTAGGGGACTAGTGCCTGTGTTCTAGTGGATGAGGCTGGATCTTGTCTTTCTGGTGAGCAGGTCCGCATGCAGTGGTGTCTTTTGGGGTGTCTGTGACCTTATGATTTTAGGCAGCCTTTCTGCTAGTGGATGGGGTTGTGTTCCTGTCTTGCTAGTTGTTTGGCATAGGGTGTCCAGCACTGTAGGTTGGTGGTCGTTGAGTGGAGCTGGGTCTTGGCATTGAGATGGAGATATCTGGGAGATTTTCGCCATTTGATATGTGGACCTCGGAGGTCTCTGGTGGACCAATGTCATGAACTCGGCTCTCCCACCTCAGAGGCACTGGCCTGACACCCAGCCAGAGCACCAAGACCCAGTCATCCACACGGCTCAGAATAAAAGGGAGAAAAAAAGAAAGAAAGAAAATAATAATAAAATAAAGTTATTAAAATAAAAAATAGCTATTAAAAAAATTAAAAGTAATAAAAAAGAAAGAAAGAAGAGAGCAACCAAACCAAAACACAAATCCACCAATGATAACAAGCACTAAAAACTATACTTAAAAAAAAAAAAAGAAACGGACAGAAAGAACCCTAGGACAAATGGTAGAAGCAAAGCTATACAGACAAAATCACACACAGAAGCACACACATACACACTCACAAAAAGAGGAAAAGGAAAAATATATATATATCGTTGCTCCCAACGTCCACCCCCTCAATTTGGGATGATTTGTTGTCTGTTCAGGTATTCCACAGATGCGGTACCTCAAGTTGACTGTGGAGATTTAACCCGCTGCTCCTGAGGCTGCTGGGAGAGATTTCCCTTTCTCTTCCGTGTTCTCACAGCTCCTGGGGTTCAGCTTTGGATTTGGCCCCACCTCTGTGTGTAGGTCACCTGAGGGTGTCTGTTCTTTGCTCAGACAGGACGGGGTTAAAGGAACAGCTGATTGGGGGATCTGGCTCACTCAGGCTGGGGAGAGGGAGGGGTACGGAATGTGGGGTGAGCCTGTGGCAGCAGAGGCTGGCGTGACATTGCAACAGCCTGAGGCACACCGTGTGTTCTCCCAGGGAAGTTGTCCCTGGATCACGGGACCCTGGCAGTGGCGGGCTGCAGTCTCCCGGGAGGGGAGGTGTGGATAGTGACCTGTGCCTGCACACAGGCTTCTTGGTGGCTGTAGCAGCAGCTTTAGCATCTCATGCCTGTCTCTGGGGTCCACGCTGATAGCCGCGGCTCGCGCCCATCTCTGGAGCTCCTTTAAGCAGCGCACTTAATCCCCTCTCCTCGCGCACTGTGAAACAAAGAGGCAAGAAAAAGTCTCTTGCCTCTTCAGCAGTTCCAGGCTTTTTCCCAGACTCCCTCCTGGCTAGCTGTGGTGCCCCCTTCAGGCTGCATTCACACAGCCAACCCTAGTCCTCTCCCTGGGATCCGACCTCCGAAGCCGGGACCTCAGCTCCCAGCCCCCACCCGCCTGGCGGGTGAGCAGACAAGCCTCTCGGGCTGGTGAGTGCTGGTCAGCTCCGATCCTCTGTGCGGAATTCTCTCCACTTTGCCCTCTGCACACCTGTTGCTGCACTCTCCTCCGTGGCTCCGAAGCTTTCCCCCCGCCACCCCCCCCCCCCATCGCTGCCAGTGAAGTGGCTTCCTAGTGTGTGGAAACTTTTCCTCCTTCACAGCTCCCTCCCAGAGGTGCAGGTCCCATCCCTATTCTTTTGTCTCTGTTTTTTTCTTTTGCCCTACCCAGGTATTTGGGGAGTTTCTTGCATTTTGGGAGGTCTGAGGTCTTCTGCCAGCGTTCAGTAGGTGTTCTGTAGGAGTTGTCCCACATGTAGATGTATTTCTGATGTATCTGTGGGGAGGAAGGTTATCTCCACATCTTACTCTTCCACCATCTTGAAGGTCTCCCGTTCCATTGATTTTTTGTAGTGATGTGCTTTGATTCTCTTCTCATTTTATTTTCTGTATATTCTATAGATATATATTTTTTTGTGGTCACCATTCCAATTATATAAGTTAACTTAAAGTTGTAGTTTCTGTTTTAATCTTATAACAACTTCGGTTGCATTCAAAAATGCTACTGCTCCACTCCCCCCCCCCCATTTTTATGGTATTGTCACAAATTACATCTTTAAATATTATATACCCATTAACATAGATTTTTGCTTTTAAAAATGTTTTCATCCTTTAAGTTCTGTGCTCCAATTTACAGTAGTAAGGCTATGTTAGTTCATGTATTTACCTTCACTGGAGAACCTTATATTTTCATTTGGCTTTGTATTGTTGTTTATTGTCCTTTCATTTCAACTTGAAGGAATCCCTTTAGCATTTCTTGTGGAGCAGGTTAACTGTTAATGAATTCCCTTGGCTTTTGTTTATCTAGGAAAGTCTTAATTGCTCCTTCATTTTGAAGGACAGTTTTGCTGGATATAGTATTTTGATTGACAGTTTTTTGTTTTTTTTTTACCCTAGCACTTGGAATATATTATCTCATTGCCTTCTGTCCTGCTAAATTTATACTGAGAAATCCACTGATAATCTTATGGAAGCTCCCTTGTATGTGATGAATTGCTTTTCTCTTGCTGCTTCCAAGATTCTCTCTTTGTCTTTTACTTTAGGCAGTTTGGTTATAATGTGTCTCTGTTTGGTTCTCTATGGATTTATCCTAGTTAGCATTGTTTGAGCTTTTAAAATCTGTATATCCATTTCTTTCCTCAGATTTGGGAAATTTGGGGCCATTATTTTTTCATATAAGCTCTCTTCCCTTTTCTCTCTTTCTTCTTCAGAGAGTCCCATAATGTATGTATTTATCTACTTGTTTGTATGCTTACAAGAGTCTTTTAGGCTCTTTTTACTTTTTTCACTCTTTTTCTTTTTGTTCCTCTGAATCCATGAATTCAAATAACTGGTCTAAGTTCTCTGATTCCTTCTTTTACTTGACCAAATCTGCTGTTGAAGCCCTGTAATAAATATTTCAATTTAGTTATTTTATTTTTCAGCTCTAGAATTTGTGTTTGTTTATTTTTTTTTAAAAGAAAGTTTCTATCTCTTTATTTATATTCTCATTTTGTTAATGCATCATTTTCCTGATTTCATTTAGTTGTCTGTCTGTGTTCTAGCTGATTGAACATCTTTTCTATAGTTACTTTAAATTCCTTGTCAGGCAGCTCATAGATCTGCAATTCTATAGGGTTGGTTTCTGGTGTGTAATTTCCTACCTGAGATTGTGCCATGTTCCTCTGTTTCTTTGTATGCCTTGTAATTTCTTGTTGGATTCAGGCTTGTGAAGAACCAACCACCACTCCCAGTCTTTGTGTACTGGGTTTGTGCAGGGGTAGCCCTTTACCAGTCAGCCTGGTTAGCAGTTCTAGGACCTTTCAAAATTTTCTGATCTCTTGCTCTCCTTTGTGTCTCTCTGTGGAACTACAGCTGTAATGTGCTGCTTGCCTCTTTTCAGTGGTTCCAAACTCTGGCACTGGTACTGTCAGCACTTAGTATAAGAGTCAAGCAAGACCAAGTCTGGCAAGACAGAAATCTCTCCCTTGGGCAGCCTCTATACAAGCCAGAAAATTGGATGCCAAAGTCCACTTTTTGTTTCCATGCTGAGGGAAGAGCTCTGGTGTGGATTTTGCTCCTGGATACTCCATACTATGCTGCATAGGGTGAGGGACAAGAACAGGTGTGCCAAGTGCTACACATTTTTCTACCCCTTTCACTGGAAACTCTTATTGGCTATACAATGGCTGTAGTTTCTCAACTGGTCTCTAGAGTTCTCACAGAGGTATTCTGGTTCATATATTGTTGTTAATTCATAGTCTCTGTGAAAGAAAGAAAGTCTGTACCTTCATAGTCCACTATCTTTCTAGAAATGACATTTTAAAGGAAAAGCATTTTTAGGGTATAGTACTGTCTGTATATAATGATCTCTTATTCTATTCTATTATGAAATGAAATATTTTGAAATTCATTTATTTTCATGTTCAGTTTATCCTGACCTGCACTTTTGCTATATCAATTTATCCTAGGGGAAGACAGGCTCATTTTTGAGTTTCTTAAAGTCAAGTTAACTATTGGCTTACATACTTCCAACCTCATATTTTTGTATGCTTAAATTTAAAAAAAAAAGAGATTATTTTTTGTTAAGGATAAAAGGCTACTGACTAGGTTTGCTCTGTGTGTGTGTGTGTGTGTGTGTGTGTGTGTGTGTGTGTATGTGTATCAAGGAAACCATGGGAAGAGCTGGTGTCTTTCCTCCATACTTACCAGAAGTAGGATGCCTTCCTTTGAGAATAGTGGGAAATGGGATGTCTGTGTTAGTTGGAATTCATTTATGGATGCACTGAAATCAGGAAAGGGGTCATTTTATAGGGAATGATCCATTGGCTTTAGTAAACTACAAGTGGTTATTGATTGCTACTGTTTCCCACTGTCAAAGGTCATTGTGTGATTATGCTAGTAAATTTGTATCTACTACTTACCTTAAGGTAATTATTATGGGTTGAATTGTGTCACCCTCAAAAAGATATGTTGGAGTCCTAACCTCTAGTACCTCTGACTGTGACCTTATTTGGAGATAGGGTCTCTACAGAGGTAATCAAATTAAAATGAGGTCATTAGGGTTGGACCTAATCCAGTGTGACTGGTATCCTTATATAAAAGGGAAATTTGGACACAGAGATAGACATGTACACAGGGAGAATGCCATATGAAAATGAAGGCAGAGATTGGGGTGATGTCTCTACAAGCCAAGAAACACCAAAGATTGTCAGCAAACCACCAGAAACTGGGAGAGAGGCATGAAACAGATTTTTCCTTCAAAGTTTTCAGAAGGCACTGACTCTGCCAACATCTGATCTTAGACTTCTTGCTTCCAGAATTGTGAGACAATAAATTGCTGTTGTTTGATACCTTTTTTGTGGTATTTTGTTAAAGCAGGCCAAGGAAACTAATACAGTAACCTCTTATATTATGTTGGAGATTTTTTTTTCCTAAAATCTTTATAAATGATTATCAGAGATGTTCAATATCCATTACTGTAAACACATCCTGGGGTATATATGTTTATATGTTATCACGTGTCAGTATGTGTGGTTAAACCACACACTCCATTTTGTCAGCTCCATCTAAGGCCTTCAGTCCTATCCCCTCCCCTTTCTGTGTGACTGAGCTTTTGCCTACTCACAAGAAATGTGCCCAAGCCAGATAAGTTCCCTATCAGCTTTTACTCTTGTCTTCAACTGATATGAAAACTGGAAGAATGCCTTTTGCTGACACAGATGGTTAATGGTCATGAGACCCCTGGGAGGAGTAACCGCCCACCCCCTCCCCGTTCTCGATTCTCATAGGTGCAGAAGTGCTTCTCACTTTGTAGTCAGATTCTGTTTTTAGCCTTGGCCTCTTTAAATCTCCTTGTATCCCTTATGTTGGCAGAGCACAGCTGCAATGCCTCTTGATCATCATCTGCCCAATCCTGCCTGTATGTAAGTTACCCACAACAAACTTCATAATTCCATTTTATGGAGTTTCCTGCTTCGTTTTTTAGTCTCAAAGTTCTATCACAGTTTGGAGGATATTAATTAGATATCTCCACCTTTCAACATAATGCTGGAGAGTCATCCTTTCAACCTAAAATTTCTCTACTGTTACCTCATTCAAATTTTTTTTTTTAATTTATTTATTTATTTTTGGCTGTGTTGGGTCTTCGTTTCTGTGTGAGGGCTTTCTCTGGTTGCGGCAAGCGGGGGCCACTCTTCATCATGGTGCGCGGGCCTCTCACTATCGCGGTCTCTCTTGTTGCGGAGCACAGGCTCCAGACGCGCAGGCTCAGTAGTTGTGGCTCACGGGCCCAGTTGCTCCGTGGCATGTGGGATCTTCCCAGACCAGGGCTCGAACCCGTGTCCCCTGCATTGATAGGCGGATTCTCAACCACTGCGCCACCAGGGAAGCCCCATTCAAATGTTTTAATATGTATTGTGTTGGCATGCAGATATGCAAGGTTCTTTTGTGATTTGAGGTACAATATTTGGTAGAATGAATTGATAAGTTTTGTGAAATCTTTTAGAGTTACCATCATCTTTGCTTTTCCCTTAAGACTTGTTTGGGTAGGACTCAACCTCATAATTGTGTAAAGGACAATTTTGGAAGGTAAATGATTATGGTCAAATAAGAAAGACTAGCAATTTCAACATGTCTAGTTCTATTGAAAATTTTTTTCTGTTTTAAAAGGATTTGACTGGTCAAATCAGGCTTTTTCCTTAAGATATTATTTTGCAGTGTGAATCACTATCACTTTAACTCACTCAACTTTGGGTTAAATCAAATTTGCTGAGCAAGATAATACAGTTATTTGTGTGCACAACAGTAAGGGAAAGAAGAATGAATGGCATGTAACAGACGCTATGCTTACAAATGTCAAAGTTTTCAATGAACCCATGACTTTAAAAGGTCATATACCATTTTATAGTTATACCTTTTAAACTCAGTAATAAATATAGGATATGTGCTATACTTTCTACTCTAAATGCATTGGTTTCCCAATTTTCCATGTCAAAGAATGGCTTTACCATTTGCCACTGTTTTATAGCATTCCTTCAAACCCAGGCTTTTCTTCTTTTCTGATGTGTTTGTTAACTTTCAGGAGGTGCTATCACTAAGACCTCACATTGTGGAGTTGTTTTATAGTATTTGGCCAGTAGTGATATGAGTGATTGGTTTGGAACAACCTTCAATGTCAGAAATAAATTTGGAGAAGAATTATGTGAACTCTAAGATCATTGTTGAAATTCTGGTCAGCATGATTGAGTAAGCAGATTATGCTATATTCCTTTTCTGCATGTAAACTAGATCAAACTATAGTTGTTTTGTTAAAAATTTCTATATCCCTGTTTATATTTGAGTACTTTATTTGTCATGAACTGAGAGAATATTATAGTCCCCTACTGTGATTGTAGATTTATTTTTGCATTTCTATCAGATTTTATGTATTTTAAGACTATGCTTAGAATTTCATATTTCTTGACCATATGCTTTATCATGTGAAACACCTAACTATATATATACATATCTACTGTTTATTTTGACCTTTAATTATACTTCGATTTACTATACTTACTTTACTTTAAAAATTTACTTAACGTCTCTATATTTTTATTCTGTGTTATTTTGTTTTGGATGTGTCCTGGATAGATAGCTTATAGCTGAGTTCAATAATGCAACATGATTTTCTACTTTTAATAGAGGACTTTATGTAATTTGCCATTTGTTGCCATTGCTGATATGTCTGGAAATTATTTTTGACATGTTAATTTGTAGTATCTATTTTATATACTTTAAAATTATTTATTCCTTTCTGAGGAATAAATTCCTCAGAAAGGAGTAAATATAAAGGAAATATAAAGGAATAAATAAAAGAATAAAATAAATTTTATTCTTTTCAGAGCAATTTTCTGCTCTGGTTTTGATCAAAATATTTGTGTTCTGTTTTTTCCTTCTTATTGTTAGGAAATTATACATCCTATTCCTCTAGACTCCAGAGGTTAACCTTTATTTTTTAAGACATACATTTATACATATTATTCTATCAGTATCCAAAACAAATCAGTAAATTTATCCTTGCTGAACAAAGCAGGAACCTCAGTAGTTTTTACTTTATTCTACCTTCTCTCAGCCTCTTCCTCCCATGTTGAGATCATCAGAGATAATAGTTCCAGATCATTATTATTTAATATAAAAATTTGCTTAGCTAATGTTTTATTGGTTTCATTGCTAGTTATTGTTTCTTCTATATTTCTTAGAGTATCTTTATTTGCTTGTTTTTCTGGTTTATTTGCTCGTTTTATTTGCTTGATTCTCCTACCCCACCCCCAGTTTTATTGAGGCATAATTGACAAAAGTTGTATATATTTAAGATGTACAGTGTGGTGTTTTGATATGCTGCATATTGTTTCCAGAGGGTTTATAGGAAATAACATTTCTTTATCCTTGGGGATCTGAAAATATATTTACTTTGCTTTCATATTCAAATGACATTTTGATTGAATATAGAAAATTTTAGATTCAAAATAATTTTCATTCAGAGCTTTGAAGATATTTCTCACATGTCTTCTTTCATCTGGAGTTGACGTGATGTGATACCAGTCAGATTCTTTTTTTTTTTTTTTTTGGTAAATAACCCCCCATCTTTTTCTCAAAGCTTTTATTATTTTGACTTTATATAAAAAATGTGTCCAGATGTGAGTCCTTTTATGTTCATCCTCCTCATTCCTTCAATTTCAAGACCAGAGTCTTTCTTCAATTACAGGAGTGTGTCTTCCATTATTTTTCTTTATTTTCCCTGCTCCATTTTTTTCTGGTCATTTCTTATGGAACTTTGATAGATGAAGGCTGGATCTTCTGGATTTATCCTCCATGTAGTTTACAATTTTTATACCATTTATTTGGAAATAATTTCAAACTTACAGGAACAATGCAGGAAAAGTACAAAGTACTTCTGCATAGCCTCCCACCAGATTTAGAAGCTGTTAACCGCTTGCCCCATTTGCTTTATCATTCTCTTTCTCTTTGTATGTATATAATTTTTTTTTCTAGAACCATTTGAAAGTCACAGAGTTAGTTTCCTATTACCCCTAAACACTTTAGTGTGTAATTCCTAAGAGCACAAGGGTGTTCTCTTTTACAACCATATTATAATGAATTAAAATCAGGAAAATTTAACATTGATATACTAGTACTAGCTAATTAAAAATGTTTTAATATATTCATCTTTTTGTTCTATTTGTAATATAGTGTGGGTATCTTTAATTTTTAGCTGTGTTCATTCTTTTTTTTTTTCCAGCCCATATATTGAGTTTTTATTTTGACAATTGCATTTTTCATTTACAAGATCTCTAACTGTTTCTTTTTTATAGCCTGACTCTTGTTTCATCATAGTTTATCCTTTCTTATTTCATTAAGGTTATTAATTAAATTTATTTTAAATTTATTTTGTTTTCTCTAATATTTATTCTTACTTAGTTCATGTGTTCTCATTTCTTCTGTTGTTTAATTCTTCTCTTTTATTGTGTTGTTTTCCTTAAATATTTTGGTGATTTTTGGTTGTGTGTTCATCTTTGTATTTTAGAGTCCCTGTGATCAGCCAGTGAATGTTGTTTCTGTTTACCACAGCTTGGTTCAGTTATTGTGGGGAAGGGTGAGCCAGTAACCAGTATTCTGTTTCTGGATATTTCTTATTTCTCCTAGATGGTGCCAGCCCCCAGAAACCTTGACTTTCCTTGGCAAGGTATGCATTCATACTAACTACTCTTCCCAGAGACAGCTGACTTTGTTATGCATTGATTGGTCCAGTAGTAGAAGGGGAGGTTGTGTCAATTATCTGTGGTTGTAACATCAACAAAAAAACCTCTCCAGAACTTAATGGCTTAATACAACAGCACAGTTATTTAGCTGACAGTTTTGTGGGTCTGATGGGTGGTGCATCTGGTCTAGGCTTCTCTGCTTTTCTCTGCTGATCTTGTTCACACTTCTGTGACCAGCAAGTGGTTCTGTGGCTTTACTATTCTGCTGTCAATTGGTAGGTTGGTTGCGGAACTGGTCTCAAATTGTCTCCCTCGTATGTCTGGCAGTTGGCTGAACACCTTGAGTCTACTCCATGAGGGTTCATCCTTTAGAAGGCCTGCTGGGGCTTGTTCACATGGTTGTCTCAGGGCTCTAAGTATAAGAAAACAAGATTTTCAATCACATTTGCTTGTATCATATTTGCTAATGTCCATTGACTGAAGCAAGTCAAATGGTCAACTCAGATTCAGAGTGTGGGGAAATAGATTCCACTTCTTGACGGGAGGAGCTGCAACATCACACTGCAAGGGTGTGAATGCAGGAAGGGAAAGATTTGTGATAATCCTAACAATTTGCCCCAGAGCTGCTGACCCACCTGGATGCACTAAATGTGGTTCTCCTAACAATGATATGAGCAGTTTCCCAGGCACTCTTCTCCCACCAGTTTTTGCCACTTCAGCGCCTGGAGTACTCCTGGCATCTCTCCATCTCCTTATAGTTTCTGTCTTTTCTGTGCTTGGACTGTGCTTTCCTTCATATTTACAACTCCATCTGCCTTCTATTTTTTAGGGTTTCTTTGTTATTTAGAATATGCTGAGGGCATTTGTTCTTATTCTCTAGAGTTCATATGGATTTTTTCTTTTTTAAAAATAAAATATTAAAAAATTAATTCTAAGTATATTTTAGGCAGGAATAGGAATCGGGGCATATTCTTAGTTTGCCTTCTAATATTTATTACTTTTATAAACAGAATCATAAATTTAAAGGTAGGACTAAAGTGCTTTTACTATTATATCACTTATTTCTACTATCTCCTCTGGGATAATCACGTATCAAGCTCACCTAAGATGACTGTGTTATACTATGAAAATTTTATCTCAAGAAATTTTATTGGGATAAGTCGAGTTTCCTTTGTAAGAATAAAAGGGCAAAAGCTGACCACTTAAAAATGATCATATTTTATGGAGTTGATGAAAGACTTGAAAATAATCAACATTGAAAGGCTTTCACCTTTAACTGTTTTTAAACCTGCTACCTAAAGTAGGTATTTCATGAGGAAACAATTATTATTTCTTTGTATTCATCACATTAGCCATTGTAGTCTTCTCAGTCCTCAGGTTTAATACTAAAAGTCTCTTCCTTGAACATAGAGTCCTTTCAACATAAAATTGTTCTTTCAGAGTCAGAAAAGATTGAATTTGTCTGGAAAACTGCTATCCTACTGAAGGTTAATGACAAAAAGTTCAGCTTGTTTTTTCACTTCACTGCATTCATAAATGGTGCTGTCACACAAATATGTTGGTTACTGAAACTATTTCCCACAGCATGTGCTTTTCCTGAAAAGTGTATGCTAGTCATTTTATTATCATCTTGGGTTTCCTAAACCCAAGAGAATGAGTGAATGGATGAGATAAGAATAACAGCAGTGAATCCAGAGTTCTTCCTCTCCCATTAGCATTTAAATATCCTCATCTGCTCATCTTTAAAAAGCCTTCCTATGTCTACCTCACCCTACCAGCAATCCCCCAACCACAATTACACTTCTCTGAAGAACTACACCCTCTGCATTGATTTTCTCACTTCCCATCCTCTCCAATTAGGCTTCTCCGTCAGAACTCTGTTGAAATAGGAAAGGTCACTCATCATCTCTTTGTAACTAAACCCAGTAGGAAAATTTCAATCTTCATTTATTCACAGAAACTTAGTAGAACTCCTATTGCGTCCTGAGCACTATTCTAGGTACTGGGATACAGTGTTGAACGAGAGAGATGATAAAATTCCAGGTGTCATGGAGCTCACATGAACAAGAATAATCAATTAGTGGCAAGTGTTATGATGGAAATAGAGAGGAGAGAGAGAAAGAGAGAGGAAATGGATGAATGTTTTGACACTTGAATGACAAGGACCCAGCCTAGCTTCGTCTGAACCTAGAAGTGGTGGGAGGAGCCACTGTGGCCACTGCTGTGGTATCTCTGATGAAAGCCATGCTGAAGCTTGCCTGAAGTGGTGTTGGGAGATGAGGAGACAGGGGGCAGCTGGGGTGGCTGGGTCCTCCTTGAATAAGCATCCAAGGCCCAGGAGACGGTGGACTGGAGCAAATCTGGAAAGGTGCATAAATAGTCCAATTGAGTAACGATGAGATTAATGACCTATTATGGGTCTCATGCAGCCAAATGACTTTCTTTACAGCTAAAAAAACCTCCCAAATGTATATATTAATTGTCCAATTTTTAAGTACTTAAATAGCCTTATCGACAGTGTATAGGCTTGCGCTTGATCTACGGTTTTCACTACCACACCAATAATGCCCTTTGCTGGAGGTTTTGAAAGTCTTTGCCATAAATTTTCTAAGGGATTGTGACTGTTTATCAGGCATTTAGTTTGTCATGGTGTTAGATTGACCAGGCAATTGCTCATGTTGGAATTTGTAGGTTATGATTTGATAAATTAGATGACTGCTGCTACATAGGGAGCAGTTTGTTTTTGCCTTTTCTTTGATAATCCACTGGAAAACTGTAAATAATAATACTGCATATAAAAGAGACAAGGATGGATAAAGGTGTAAGGGAATAAATTTTCTCCGTAAGTAGCAAACAGCCATGAATCTCTTATTAAGTTTTCCAGGCAGGGAGCCTGTCACTCTAAGCATGAGTTCTTATTATAAGGAAAATTTAGACCAGTTATGGACTTATTGTTCCAAAGCCTCAAACAGAGTTGAAATGTTTTACATATTGACACCATTTTTTTGGTGGGGAGGGCAGGGTCAAGGGTACAATAAGCCATTATTTTAAAATTTAAGCATAATAGTTCTCAGTCGTAAGCAATTGAAACCAATTTTGGCTGATTTAAGAAGAAAATTATTTATTCAAAGGACACGGAGCTAGAGAACCAGTCTTGGGACTATGCAGATGGGAACAACAGTCCAAATCATGCTGCAGAACTAGCTCAGTGGGGACATTGCTGTCACTGCTGCTAAGAACTGCAGCTTGCACCATTGGCATACCTAGCAGTGGACTCTGGAAGCTGCCATCAGTTCTGCTATCCATGCTACCTAAAGAACTTGATTTTTGTGACAGCCCCCTCCATTTCCATAGATAATTTATTCCTCCTGTGCCTTACCTGACAAGGTGAATGTGACTGACTTTCCCAGCAAGGGCTTGTCCTGGGATTTGGTGAGTTTGGGGAATTTATGACATCCAAATTCATCCATTTCCCCCATTCCATATCTCAGTTTTGTTCTATTCTGATCAGTGCTTTTACTTTCATATAAGTGATCTCAGTGGGTTGTGAATTCAGCTGACATTATAATTTAGAAACTTGCAGTCTCAAAGTTTCAGTTTGATTTTCAGTTATCTCAGCCCTGAGGCTGAAAGCGATAAGAGATTCTTTTAGCAGTCAGAGAAATTTGGGATTTCACTTCATGCCTCTAGACAAGAATTTGTGATTTCAGCTTGTCATTCTTTTCTTTTAAGCAGTGTAGCACTGTTAGAAGCAACCTCCATGCCCCATAGTTCTTGAATTCCTCACATCTGTCATATATTTCTGTGGCAATGGGTTATGTGGTCCTTGTTCAATGAGGACTTCTTTAAGGTGATAATTTGATAATTTGTCCCATGGGCTTGCACATTCCCATCTCTTAATACTGGCTGGATTTTCATTGCTTTTATTTTCAACCAGGTCAGATATCCAATTCCATTTTTTTGAGGGACTATTGGCTGCAGCTGTAAATGGTACCAATTTATTTGTTAGAGTTCTTAAAGCAACTCTATATAATGTAAGCAGAAAATGAACTAGTTTTTTTTTTTTTTATTTTTTATTTTTTATTTTTTGAACTAGTTTTTAGGACATTTAATTACACAGAATCTCCAGGGATATAGAGCTAGGAACAGTGCTCCAAATCATGTCCCCTAAGGATACCACTGCTGCTGAGACTGGGTGCTGTACTTTGCAACACAGACAGCAGTAATAGTGGACTTTGGATTGGGGCCGCTAGCACTGCTGCAATAGCCATATATCATGCTCTATCTCTTGTCATTGTAAGAGTAAATTGCTCACATTCTCCTCTCTTTTGTATCATTTGTTCACAATTAAAACTAGAATGGATACATCTAAGACTGATGGAACTTAGGTCATGGGCCCATTTTCCAGCTGTGAGGGCCACTAAGAAGGTGATTATCTGACATTTTCTTTTCTATAGTGCATAGCAGGCTCTGCCACCTACCAATACTCATAAGGTTGTAGCAAATACTATAGGTCGGCTCACTCAACAACCATTCCAACCCTCCTCTAGATAGTCTTTGTCTGGAAAGCAATGGGTTACATTCCCAGGCTCCACTGTCACTATAAAGCACATGTACAAGATTGGATATAAAGCCAAGTCATGTGAGATGTTTTTTATATGCAGGGAGACTGGACCTTCTACAAGCATGGCTGTGAAGGTGATGAATTTGTCAGCATGGCTGTGAGGACTTCGGGCATTCAGAACCAAGAGTACTAACTTGTGAGTGAGGATGTCAATAGAGTTTCTTAGGACAGACACACAGTGTAGCTATGCTTTTCTTCTCACTGTGTTGTTCTTGGCTCACTGACTCCGTGAGCCTCCAAGCCTTGTTCTTTGGCCTTTTCAGGGATTCTGTGAGTTAGCTAATATTCTTCTATAGATCTGTTTATGCTAAAACTAGCTCATTCAATTCTATTGTTTGCAAGTAAAAGCCCTAATTAATAGAGTTTCAGGTGGCAGGTTACTAATATTGTATTGCATATTTGAAAGCTGCAATGATAAATACAAAATTATAAATACTCCATATGTTGGAATACACATGCAAAGATTTCAGGTGTTGATCTTCACTTAGTATTTGTAAGAAAAAATTGATTAATATACCTAGAGGCTGTGCATTGCTGGTGGTTGTGAGAGTAACGTATTCTGCTAGGCTAAATCAACTTGTGAATTTCAAGTCTCAAATGCTATCATCAATAGAGATGTAGATGCTGTGGCATTGTGATAATATTAATAACTAGCATTTATTGAGTGCTTACCAGGTGATGCTACATGGATTATTTTATGTAAACTTCAGAATAAACTTTTGAAGTACTTATTATTGGCATCTCTGTTTTACAGATGAGGAAATTAAGGTTTAGACTGGTTAAACTACTTTCCCAAGGTCACTTGGCTAGGTAGGCAGGAGTACGATTTGGACCTATAGCTGTCTGACTGTAGATTCTTCATTTTGCCATTATTATCACTGCCTCTTATCACTGAATGTAGATTTAATTGCTCTGCTCAAAATTGCATAGAATTTGATGAGGAAGTTAAGATGGAGGATACATATTTACCAAAGAAAGCCAGAGAACCAATGTGAGTGCTTCATAGGGGAGTCACAGGCTAGGAACTAATGAGTCTCCTGGGTGGATCCCTTCTGTATAGGAATTAGGAAAGTCTTTCTTAGACAGGTGAGTTATGCTCATTATGCTTGAAAGACTTGATATTCCAAGTATGTTCCATGAACCAGCAGCATTGACATCACCTGCGAACTTGTTAGAAATGGATTTGTTTATGAAAGAATGAAATAGGAAAAGCAAATGAAGGAAACTGAGGAGTTTTCTGTATGAAGTCTTACATGTTATTGTATAGGAGAGGTTTTTGTGTCCTAATAGAAATATTTGTTTGTCTATGCAAGAGTAAAATGTAGAAGAGATATTTAACTAAGTGTTTCTAATATACTTTCCTTCTGTTATCTCCTTTTAATTACATTATAAAGAATCACATATGTATACTTATAGAAGTGAAAGACACTAATGAATACTAAGGACCTAGCTATGAGCCCAAGTTTCCTCACGCTATCTCCTTCATATTTAGTGTGCTCTTTATTGATCCAAGTTTTGATATTCCAAGTAGAATTATAGAGTTTGTAAGACATATTGTTCCTAAAAGACAACTCAATCATAGCAATCACTGACTTGGATCAGTGTCTTAACCTTCTTTGTCCTTATTTGTCATGAGTCCAGGTGTGGGCTTTCCTTGCAAAGATCACTTAAATTCTCATTTCAGAAGCCACCTACCTGTCGCAGATGCAGTTGTGAAAAAAAAAAAAAAAAAAAAAAAACACCCATAAGATTTCCTTGCTGGAACCGAAAAGCTTTCTGGAGTTCAGGTGGCTCTCATAGCCCTAACCAGATATCTGTCCAGACCCATTAATCCTGGCACGTATGCTCTTGGGAAAGGTCTAAGATTATTTTACCCATGAACAAATGCTGAATGAATGGAAAATTTCTAGCTGTGTGCCCAGAAAGAATGTTGAATGAAGACAACTGGTATCTCTGAATGGTTTATTTTTCCAGTTGTTCTTAAGGCTGTAACTTAGTGATAAAAACTTTTGAGGCACTAAGTACGCAAAGAAGGCATTTAAAATGATAAACCTTTACCATTTATTAGGACATTGTCCTCATTTTCATGTTCTCATTTATTTTTCTATTACATTTTTTGGAATAATTTATAAAGACTTATTTTTTAAAATTTTAAAAAACTTAAAAATTTTATTTATTCTTTAAAATTAAGGGATAGGTGCTTCCCTGGTGGCACAGTGGTTAAGAATCTGCCTGCCAATGCAGGGGACATGGGTTCGAGCCCTGGTCCAGGAAGATCCCACATGCCACCGAGCAACTAAGCCCATGTGCCACAACTACTGAGCCTGCTCTCTACAGCCCATGAGCCACAACTACTGAGCCGGCGTGCCACAACTACTGAAGCCCGTGAACCTAGAGCCCATGCTGCACAACAAGAGAAGCCACTGCAATGAGAAGCCCACGCACCACAATGAAGACACAACACAGCCAAAAATAAAAATAAATAAAATAAATAAATTTATTTTAAAAAATAATAAAATAAAATTAAGGGATAATTAACGTATAATACATTAGTTTCAGGTTTATAACATACTGATTTGATATTTGTATGCATTGTGAAATGATCACCACAGTAAGTCTAGTTATCATCTGTCACCATACAAAGTTACAAGATTTTTTCTTGTGATGAGAACTTGTAAGATTTATTTTCTTAGCAATTTTCAAATATGCAATACAATATTATTAACAATAGTCACCATTCTGTACATTACATCCCCATAACTTATTTGTTTTATGACAAGAAGTTTTACTTCTTGACCCCCTTCACCATTTCTCTCCGCCTCCAACTTCTCCCCTCTGGCAACCACCAATCTATTCTCCGCATTTATGAGTTTTGTTTTGTTTTGCTTTGTTTTGTTTTTTAAATTTCACATATAAATGAAATCATGCAGTATTTGTCTTTTGCTGCCTGACTCATTTCCCTTAACATGATACCCTTACGGTCTATCCACATTGTCTCAAATGGCAAATTTCTTTCTTTTCTTTTTTTTTTTTTTTGTCTGTGTTAGATCTTTGTTGCTGCACACGGACTTTTCTCTAGTTGTGTTGAGCAGGGGCTACTCTTTGTTGCGGTGTGCAGGCTTCTCATTGCGGTGGCTTCTCTTGTTGTGGAGCACAGGCTCTAGGCACGTGGGCTTCAGTAGTTGTGGCTCACAGGCTCTAGAGCACAGGCTCAGTAGTTGTGGCACACGGGCTTAGTTGCCCCGTGGCATGTGGGATCTTCCCAGACCAGTGATCAAACCTGTGTCCCCTGCATTGGCAGGCAGACTCTTATCCACTGTGCCACCAGGGAAGCCCCTCAAATGGCAAATTTCATTCTTTTTTCTTGCTGAGTGTATTCCATTGGATATATATACACCACATCTTCTTTATATATTCATCCATTGATGGACACTTAGGTTGTTTCCATATCTTGACTATTGCAAATAATGCTGCAATGAACATAAGGGTGCTTATATCTTTTCCCATTTATATTTTCATGTTCTTCAGATATGTACCCAGAAGTGGAACTGCTGCATCATACAGTAGTTCTATTTTAAATTTTTTGTGGAACCTCCATACTGTTTTCCATAGTGACTGCACCAGTTGACATCCCCACCAACAGTACATGAGTGTTCCCTTTTCTCCACATCCTCGCCAACACATGTTATTTGTTGTCTTTTTGATAATAGCCAGGTGTGAGGTGATATCTCATGTGGTTTGATTTGCATTTCCCTGATGATTAGTGATGTTGAGCTTCTTTTCATGTGTCTGTTGGCCATCTGTCCGTCTTCTTTGGAAAAATGGCTATTCAGTTCCTCTGCCCATTTTTAAAATCAGATTGTTTGTTTGTTTTTGTTATTGAGTTGTATGAGTTCTTTATATATTTTGGATATTACCCATTTATCAGAGAGATGATTTGTGAATATTTTCTCCCATTCAGCAGGTTGCCTTTTCATTTTGTTGCTGATTTTCTTTGCTGTGCAGAAGCTTTTTAGTTTGATGTAGTCCCACTTATTTATTTTTGCTTTTGTTACCTTTGCTTTTGGATTCAGATGCAAAAAAACATTGACAAGACTGATGTCAAGAAGCTTAGTGCCTAGGTTTTCTTCTAGGAGATTTATGGTTTCAGGTCTTATGTTCAAGTCTTTAACCCATTTCTGATTTTGTTTTTTTGAACCCCCTCTCTTATTTTCTTAGTGAGTCTAGCTAAAGCTTTGTCAATTTTATATATATTTTCAATGAACCAGCTATTAGTTTCATTGAACTTTTCTATTGTCTTTTTAGTCTCTATTTTATTTATATCCACTCTGATCTTCTATTTTCCTTCCTTCTGCTTACTGTGAGCTTCATTTGTTCTTTTTCTAGTTCCTTTAGGTGTAAAGTTCGATTGTTTATGTGAGATTTTTCTTGTTTCTTTAGGTAGGCCTGCATCACTCTGAGCTTTTCTCCTAGAACTGCTTTTGCTGCATCCCATAGATTTTGGCATATTATATTTCCATTTTTCATTTGTCTCAAGGTGTTTTTGATTTCTCCTTTGATTTTTTTGTTGATCCACTTGGTTGTTTAGTAGCATGTTGTTTAATCTCCACATATTTGAAAAATGTGTAGTTTTCTTCCTGTAATTGATTTCTAGTTTCATACCATTGTGGTTGGAAGAAAATGCTTGATATGATTTCAGTCTTTTTCAATTTATTGAGACTTGTTTTGTGACCTTACATATGATCTACCCTGGAGAATGTTCCATGCACACTTGAGAAGGTGGATGGAATATTCTGTGTGTATCTATTAAGTCCACATGAGCTAATCTGTTTTTTAAGGCAGAAGTTTCCTTACGGATTTTCTGTCTGGATGATCTACCCATTGATGTAAGTGGGGTATTAAAGTCCCCTACTATTATTGTATTGCTGTCAATTTCTTCCTTTAGGTTAATATTTGCTTTATATATTTAGGCACTCCTATGTTAGGTGCCTAAGTATTTACACATGTTATATATTCTTGTTGCATTGACCCCTTTGTCTTTATGTAATGCCCATCTTTGTCTTTTATTACAGTCTTTATTTTAAAGTATATTTTGTCTTATATAAGTATAGCTACCCCAGCTTATTTTGGGTTCCATTTGCATGAAACGTCTTTTTCCAACCCTTCACTTTCAGTCTGTGTGTGTCCTTACATCTGAAGTAATTCTCTTGTTGGCAGAATATAGATGGGCCTTCTTTTTTCATTTATTCAGCCAATCTGTATTTTTTTGATTGGAGAATTTATCCCATTTACATTTAAATTGATGTGTAGGTACTTAATTGCCATTTTATTAATTGTGTTCTGAGTGTTTTGTAGTTCCTCTCTGTTCCTTTCTTCTCTTACTCCTTACCCTTGATGTTTGATGACTTTAGTGTTATGCTTAGATTTCTTTCTCATTGTTTTCTGTGTAACTACTATAGGTTTTTGCTTTCTAGTTACCATGAAGTTCACATAATAGCCTGTATATATAACAATCTACTTTACGTTGATAGCAAGTTAAGTTTAAATGCATTCTAAAAGTCTGCATTTTTACCTCCCTTTCATGTTTTACGTTTTTATGTCACATTTTACATCTTTTTATTTTGTGTATCCCATAACTAATTATAGTTATTTTTTGTGGTTGTAGTTATTTTTTTACTACTTTTGTCTTTTAACCTTTATCCTAGCTTTATAAGTGATTAATTCACTACCTTTACTATACACTTACCTTTGTTAGGAGATTTTTACTTTCATATTTTTTTTGTTGTTGCTAATTAGTGCCCTTTGTTTCAGCTTAAAGAAATTCCTTTAACTTTTCTTATAAGACCAATTTAGTGGTGATGAATTCCTTTAGCTTTTGCTTGTCTGGAAAACTCTTTATCTGTCCTTTAATTCTGAATGACAACTTTTCTGGTAGAGTATTTTTGGTTGGAAGTTTTTTCCTTTTAGCACTGTGACTATATCATGCACTCCCTTCTGGCCTGCAGAATTTCTACTGAAAAATCTGCTGATAGTCTAATGAGGGTTCCCTTGTATACAACAAATTGTCATTCTCTTACTGTTATTCTCTTAAAATCTTATTTTAAGATTCTTTCTTTATCTTTAACTTTTGGCATTTTAATTATAATGTGTCTTGTTGTGGATCTTTGGGTTCATCTTCTCTGGAGCTCTCTGGGCTCCTGGCTCTGGGTATCTGCTTCCTTCTCCAAGTTAGGGACATTTTCAGCTATTATTTATTCAAATAAGTTTTCTACTCCTTTCTCTCTCTCTTCTCCTTCTGAGACATCTAAAATGTGAATGTTATTCCACTTGATGTTGTCCCAAATGTCCCTTAAGCTATCTTTACTTAATTTTGTTTTTCTTTTTGCTACTCTGTTTGGGTGAGTTCCACTGCCCTGTCTTTCAAATCACTGATCTGTTCTTCTGCATCCTCTAACCTGCTGTTGATTCATTCTAATGTATTTTCCATTTCAGTTATTGTATTCTTCAGTTCTGATTGGTTCTTTTTTTTAAAATTAATTAATTAATTAATTAATTAATTTATGGCTGTCTTGGGTCTTCGTTTCTGTGTGAGGGCCTTATCCAGTTGCAGCAAGTGGGGGCCACTCTTCATCGCGGTGCGTGGGCCTCTCACTATCGCGGCCTCTCTTGTTGCAGAGCACAGGCTCCAGACGCGCAGGCTCAGCAATTGTGGCTCATGGGCCTAGTCGCTCCGTGGCATATGGGATCTTCCCAGACCAGGGCTTGAACCTGTGTCCCCTGCATTGGCAGGGAGACTCTCAACCACTGCGCCACCAGGGAAGCCCCTGATTGGTTCTTTAAAAATATTTTTTCTACCTCTTTGTTGAAGTTCTCACTGTGTTCCTCCATTCTTCTCCCAAGTTTGGTTAGCATCTTTATGACCATTTCTTTGAACTCTTTATCAGGCAAATTATTTATCTTTGTTTCATTAAGGTTTTTTCTGGTGTTTTAGTTAGTTCTTTTGTTGGAACATATTCTTCTGTTTTCTTATTTTTCTTGACTCTCTGTGTTTATTTCTATATACTAGGCAAAATAGCTACTTCTCCCAGTCTTGTTGAGTGGCCTTATATAGAAGATGCACCTTATTGTTCAACCTTGTGCTAGCTCTTTGTTGTCTCTCAAATGTTGTGATTGTCTAAGAAGCCTGATTTATTGTAGTTATGTCCCAGTTGTTGAGGGTGTGCCAAGACCTGTCAGTGTTCCAAAGGGAGGGATCTCAGTCACCACCTAGTTTCAGGCTGATTGGAAACCAGACCCTCAGGAAGCTGCTTTTAAAGTATGCAAATATATACAGTCCTGTGGGACCGCAAATATAAAACCTAGTGACCTTCAGTCCAGGTCTGGAGGTGTCTTGTTGGCAACAAAAGCAGGGCTATAGATGAGTGTATAAGCTCCTTTCTGGAAGGTACTGGTGAGCTCTAGCAAGGCCAAGGGAGAGAATTAAGATGATTTCCCTTGGTCTGCATTCCCTGAGAGCATCTCTGTAGCCTCTAGGTGTCTGGCAAACCCCTTAGATTGAAGCTCCAAGACAAGTAAATAGGCCTTTTTCTCAGGAAGACCGGGATGTGTTTTCGTTTGCTGTCTGTGCACTGCCCTGGGGATGGTAGCCTGCCAAGTACTGTTTCTCTGAATGTTCAGTGCCATGGGGTACAGAAATGCAAGCCCTCCTGGCCACTAGAGCCAGGTGCTCAAGGGGTGTCCCCTGTGTGGGCTACATGCACCTGCCAGCTTTATCTAGGCAGCAGGAGAACGTGTGTGCAGGGAACCCTTGCTGGTTTTAGCAGGGCAGCTGGAGAATGCTGGGCTGGGGGCCCACACTGGTTTCAGATGGGGGGTAGCACATGGGCAGGGCATGCTTGTGGGCTTTAGCAGGGCAGTGGGAGAATACCATGACTTCGTGTACCTGCTGGCACTGGCAAGGTAGAGGAAGAGCACAAAAATGGTGCTAACAGCACCTCCATTTCCGAAAGAGTCCTAACAGGTACCTGTCCATCCAGCAGATGCTTTAACATTATCAAATAAATTTCCTTCACATGTGGTCTAGGTCAGCGGTCCCCAACCATTTTGGCACCAGGGACTGGTTTCGTGGAAGACAATTTTTCCATGGACCAGGGTGGGGGGGATGGTTTCAGGATGATTCAAGCACATTACATTTATTGTGCACTTTATTTCTATTATTATTACATTGTAATATATAATGAAATAATTATACAACTCAGCACAATGCAGAATCAGTGGGAGCCCTGAGCTTGTTTCCCTGCAACTAGATGGTCCTATCTGGGGCTGATGGGAGACAGTGACACCCGAAGTGTGTTGCTTATGTCCAGTCTAGTCCGTAAGATGCAGCTTAATTGTCACTTGCCACTCACTGATAGGGCTTTGATATGAGTCTGCAAGCAATTGATTTATTATGGTCACTGTGCAGTCAAACCTCTCTGCTAATGATAATCTGTATTTGCAGCCACTGCCCGGTGCTAGCATCACCGCCTCAGCTCCACCTCAGATCATCAGGCATTAGATTCTCATAAGGAGCACGCAACCTAGATCCCTCGCATGCACAGTTCACCGTAGGGTTCGCGCTCCTATGAGAATTTAATGCCGCTGCTGATCTGACAGGAAGCAGAGCCCAGGCAGTAATGCGAGTGAAGGGGAGCGGCTGTAAATACAGATGAAGCTTCACTTGCTCACCCACCGCTCACCTCCTGTTGTGCAGCCTGGTTCCTAACAGGCCACGGAACATTAGTGGTCCGTGGCCTGGGGGTTGGGGACCCCAGTCTAGGTGGTTTTCAAACTACTGCTTTTACACTGGGTCCCAGGATAAATGAGTCTATGTGCTAGCCCTTTAAGAGCAGAATCTCAGTTCCTTATAGCCCTTTGGGTCTCCTGGATGTATGCCCCAGTGGTTTTCAAAGCCCAACATTTCTGGGGCTAGTCTCTCTGGTGCGGGTTCCAAATGTTGGGGAACTGATGTGGGGCACAAACCCCTTGCTCTTCAGGGAGAATCTTTTTATTTGTGAGATCCCTCCTGATCATGGGTCACCACACCAGGGGTAAGGTTTTTGGCGACACCATGTCTCTGCCTCTCATACCTGTCTGGATGTCTCCCTTTTATCCTTTGTTATGGAGCAGACGTTCAGCTAGTTTTCAGGTCTTTTTTAGAGGGAATTGTTCCATATGTAGCTATAGGTTTGGTTGTGTCCATGGGGGAGATGAGTTCAGAATCTTCCTATGATGCCATTTTTGAACTGCCTCCCCCTTGAAGATTCTGTTTTGTGTTTTTTTTCATTAGTTATTGTCCTCTTTTCCCAAATCACTGGGGGAAGTGTGCAACCCTTTACTTAAGAGTAAACATGATTGAAAAGGTTTCTCCAGTCTCATACCTAAAAAACAAAACAAAACAAAAAGTAGGTATAAAGTGGATGTTGAGCTTAATTGAACCATGTCACACCGACATTTCCAGGATCTGAGTCCTGCCTCCCCCTCAGCCCCATCTCTCACCCCTCCCTTCCTCAAGTCCCATGCTTAGCCATACTGAGCTGGGTTTTCTTAATATGCCATGTTGTTTTATATCTCTTCCTCTCACCTCTTTCTCTGCATAAGATGCCAGTCTCCTTTGTGTCCACATTTTGAATGCCTTCTGATTTTCAAAGGTGCATCCCACTTCCCTTCTGAATAGAGCCTTTCCTTATTTCCCTATAGAAAACTGACTTGGTGCCTACCCTGTACCCAAAATGCCCATGAAACAAGTTCTACATGGACATTGAGTAAATAGTGACAAAGAATGGACCAATGAAAAGCAAAGAACCAAGAAATTTCCTTAAACCAGTGATGCAAGACCAGAAAATCACAGGCAAGAATAATTTTTTTTCTTCTGCATATGTTTATATCCTATTTGTCTATTGAAAACTCTATGGGGCAGAGTCCATGATTTACTCATCTTTGTATATCCAGTGTACTCTCCAGTGACAATTTCCATCATCTGCTTGATGATGCTGTTTTTAGAGGTTAAATGATCAAATAATGATTTCATTGAAAAACATTACTTCATTAGCTTGGGGTATTCATCATGACCTTAGACTCCTGAATTATACTGCCTTTATTGAATATCTGAGGTTTATTTTATATAAAGGCTCTTTATAAATTTTCTTCAAATATCAGGATTAAGAGAATAGACATATTTGCTCCTGAATGTTTACCGTATTCTTCACTGATGATCAGTTTAGAATGTGTCTGTTCAAGCAAGAATAAACAAAGCAGGGACTTCCCTAGTGGTCCAGTGGTTGAGAGTCTGCCTTCCAATGCAGTGGATGTGGGTTCCATCCCTGGTCAGGGAACTAAGATCCCACATGCCTCAGGGCAATTAAGCCCATGCACCACAAGTAGAGAGAAACCCACGTGCTGCAACTACTGAGCCCATGTGCTCTGGAGCCTGCACACTACAACTAGAGAAGCCTGCACATTGCAACTAGAGAGAAGCCCACGGGCTGCAATGAAGACCCAGCTCAGCCACAAAAAAAAAAAAAAAAAGAATAAACAAAGCAAATGATCTCTTTCTCCCATATGAGCTTTCGAATTTCTCTTTTCCCTAGAGTGAAAACTGCTTCTTCCCAATAGAGGATTTTTTTATACTGTCACCTTAAAAATGAATTTTCTTTTATCAAACCAATAACTTTTATATATGCATTGTTTTGTCTTATGTGGAACTGTGAGATCAGCTTCCACAGATTCTGTTTTGTGGTGAGTGCTGTCAGTGGAAGGATGTCATTTGTCACATCTTAGACTGAATAACATCCCTTCCTTCTTATACCAAATAAGAAAAACAAGCGCCTCTCTACCCAAATAAGATAAACGTACTTGGGACACATTCTTTCCTGTTGTTTTTTGGTCTTGCCTCACTGGTTTAAGAGTTCAGGAATCTTCTTGGTGCTTTATTTTTTATTGTTTCACAGGTCTTTGTTACTACTTACTCAATATTCATGTAAAGATTGTTTTATGGGCATTTTGGGAATTGAACAAAATTGTAGTGCAGTTCATGTCTGTCTGTGTGCTATTCTACCTCTCTCTTCTGTGAAATGTTCCTTCCTTCCTACCCTTGACCAAGTTCTTAGTGTCCCTACACTCTGATTCTCAGTTTTCCCCATAACTTGCCTGCCTTCTTGGGCCAGTGTTCCAACAACAAAACCATCCTCCTTTCTCCTCCAACTAAAACCTTCATTAGTTGGCTGTCAAACAGAAAATCAATTTGATTAACTCCCCGTGGGGAGCTACTGATCACTAATGTCCCAATGTCCTATTCTTCTAAGATGAAAATGAATATTGTGGAATAGTTAAGAACTTCATGACAAATTCATTAACCAAGGAAGTGACTCTATGATTGTGGTATATTAGCAATCGTGAGGTGAGATGCTGGGATATTGCACATCTGGGAGAGATGTTTTCACTTCTGCCTACCCCTCCTGTTTGTAAGATTGGTCCTACTGGTGGTGAAAGCAACCTGAGGTTTTCCAGTCCTAAAGCTGTGCATTTCTGTTCTTCTGTGGAGGAATCTAAATGCCGTCATGTCATAGTAACTGCATTGTGCTTCATATATTGGGTTGGCCAAAAAGTTCGTTCAGGTTTTCGTAAGATGTTACAGACAAACCCGAATGAACTTTTTGGCCAACCCAATAATATCATAGAAATTAGAGGTAAAGTCATTTAATTTATTTTTCATAAAAACATTATTGATGGAATGTAAAGAACAGCAGCAGTAAGATTATTAACTTCTCAATAGTTTGGGGATAACATTATTATTATTATTTTTTTAATTTATTTATTTATGGCTGTGTTGGGTCTTCGTTTCTGTGCGAGGGCTTTCTCTAGCCGCGGCAAGTGGGGCCACTCTTCATCGCGGCGCGCGGGCCTCTCACCATCGCGGCCTCTCCCGTTGCGGAGCACAGGCTCCAGATGCGCAGGCTCAGTAGTTGTGGCTCACGGGCCCAGCCGCTCCGCGGCACGTGGGACCCTCCCAGACCAGGGCCCAAACCCGTGTCCCCTGCATTGGCAGGCAGATTCCCAACCACTGCGCCACCAGGGAAGCCCTGGGGATAACATTATTATACATTCTAAATTTTGGTGAAATCTCTGATCAGAGTATTTAAAAGTGTGTTTATTTAAAGATCCATGATACAGATCATATATTTAAAAACAGTTTGCTTCAGATTATTTTATGGGAACAAGTCAATGAAATAGACAGAATGTGCCTAATCAGCAAAACATTTCTTATGTTATAGCCATGACACTGATAAATATAGAGGAAAACTGAAGGAAAAGATTTGTTGAAGTGCAAGGATAATTCTAAGAAAACTATAAAAATAGACAGCAGATGTCACTGTTGCTCTTCCATTCCTCTTAACCTTGTTTTTGGTGGTTTTGTTCCTAGTTAATGACATTTTCCCTCTCATTTGGGAACTCTAATAGGTTAAACAAGTTCACCTATGCTAAATTTCTGTTTTGAATTTTATATTTATTAAGGTTATGACTGTAAATCTTGTATATATAATTTATAGAAAAGATACTTAATACATTTTATATGTGTAGGTTTATTAACTCAATATTATAAATGGATAAAATAATACTTTTTATGATTATCATCTGATTCAGAATGGATTCCTATTAAAATGAGATGTTATCCATCTCCAAGATAAGCTTGTCGTGATCTTATTTTAAATGACCAATCATATCGTTTGTTCTCTTTACGTAAGTACTCAAGCACGTGTCATCAAATCCTGTCTGTGATGATGATTTAAGAGAATTTTTACCATGTCAACACATCCAGCCAGTTGCATTCAGAAAATATCCAGGGAAAATGTTCCACATCAACTTTTAATATACGAATATTTTCCCCATCCCATATTCTCTCCTTCATCAGTTCAACTCTAGTTTCCTATTACAGTGTTTCCTCTTCAAGCTATTGTCTAGGATGTACAAACCTCAATTTCTCATCTCCCCCATCTAATCAGTTACCAGATCTTGTTGATTCTACCTTCTGTGTATTTCTAAAATCAACCCCCATTTTTTGGAGCTGATTCCTGGCGACTTTGCCTAAATTCCCAGAGCAGTGTGGCTGACAGGGTCTTGGTGCTCCTGGCTGGTGTCAGGCCTGAGCCTCTGAGTCGTGAGAGCCGAGTTCAGGACATTGGACCACCAGAGACCTCCTGGCCTCATGTAATATCAATCGGCGAGAGCTCTCCCAAAGATCTCCGTCTCAATGTTAAGACCCAGCTCCACCCAACGGCCAGCAAGCTCCAGTGCTAGACGCCCCATGCCAAACAACTAGCAAGACAGGAACACAACCCCAGCCATTAGCAGAGAGGCTGCCTAAAATCATACTAAGTTCACAGACACCCTAAAACACACCACCAGATGTGACTCTGCCCACCAGAAAGACCAGATCCAGCCCCACCCATCAGAACACAGGCACCAGTCCCCTCCACCAGAAGGCCTACACAAGCCACTGAACACACCTCACCCACTGGGGGCAGACACCAAAAACAACGGGAAATATGAACCTGCAACCTGCAAAAAGGAGACCACAAACACAGTAAGTTAAACAAAATGAGAAGACAGAGAAATATGTAGCAGATGAAGGAGCAAGGTAAAAACCCACCAGACCAAATAAATGAAGAGGAAATAGGCAGTCTACCTGAAAAAGAATTCAGGGTAATGACAGTAAAGATGATCCAAAATCTTGGAAATAGAATGGAGAAAATACAAGAAACAGGGGCTTCCCTGGTGGCGCAGTGGTTGAGAGTCTGCCTGCCAGTGCAGGGGACACGGGTTCGAGCCCTGGTCTGGGAGGATCCCACATGCCGCGGAGCAACTAGGCCCATGAGCCACAACTACTGAGCCTGCGCGTCTGGAGCCTGTGCTCCACAACAAGAGAGCCCACGATAGTGAGAGGCCCACGCATCGTGATGAAGCGTGGCCCCTGCTTGCCGCAACTAGAGAAAGCCCTCACACAGAAACGAAGACCCAACACAGCCAAAAATAAATAATAAATAAATTTAAAAAAATACAAGAAACAAACGTTTAACAAGGACCTAGAAGAACTAAAGAGCAAACAAACAATGATGAGCAACACAATAAATGAAATTAAAAATTCTCTAGAAGGAATCAATAGCAGAATATCTGAGGCAAAAGAACGGATAAGTGACCTGGAAGATAAAATAGTGGAAATAACTACCACAGAGCAGAATAAAGAAAAAAGAATGAAAAGAATTGAGGACAGTCTCAGAGACCTCTGGCACAATATTAAATGCACCAACATTCGAATTATAGGGGTGCTAGAAGAAGAAGTGAAAAAGAAAGTGTCTGGGAAAATATTTGAAGAGATTATAGCTGAAAACTTTCCTAACATGGAAAAGGAAACAGTCACCCAAGTCCAGGCAGCACAGAGTCCCCTACAGGATAAACCCTAGGAAAAACACACCAAGACACATATTAATCAAACTAACAAAAATTAAATACAAAGAAAAAATATTAAAAGCAGAAAGGGAAAAGCAACAAATAGCATACAAGGGAATCCCCATAAGGGTAACAGCTGATCTTTCAGCAGAAACTTTGCAAGCCAGAAGGAAGTGGCAGGATATATTTAAAGTGATGAAAGGGAAAAACCTACAAAGATTACTCTATCCAGCAAGGATCTCATTCAGATTTGATGGAGAAATTAAAACCTTTACAGACAAGCAAAAGTTGAGAGAATTCAGCACCACCAAACCAGCTTTACAACAAATGCTAAAGGAATTTCTCTAGGCAGGAAACACAAGAGAAGGAAAAGACCTACAATAACAAACCCAAAACGATTAAGAAAATGGTAATAGGAACATACATATCGATAATTACCTTAAATGTAAATGGATTAAATGCTGCAACCAAAAGACATAGACTGGCTGAATGGATACAAAAACAAGACCTGTATATCTGCGGTCTACAAGAGACACACTTCAGACCTAGGAACACATAGAGACTGAAAGTGGGGGGATGGAAAAAGATATTCCATGCAAATGGAAATCAAAAGAAAGCTGGAGTAGCAATTCTCATATCAGAAAAAGTAGACTTTAAAACAAAGACTATTACAAGAGACAAAGAAGGACACTACATAATGATCAAGGGATCAATCCAAGAAGATATAACAATTGTAAATATTTATGCGCCCAACATAGGAGAACCTCAATACATAAGGCAACTGCTAACAGCTGTAAAAGAGGAAATCGACAGTACACAGTAATAGTAGGAGACTTTAACACCCCACTTTCACCAATGGACAGATCATCCAAAATGAAAATAAGTAAGGAAACACAAACTTTAAATGATAAATTAAACAATATGGACTTAATTGATATTTACAGGATATTCCATCTGAAAACAACAGAATACACTTTCTTCTCAAGTGCTCATGGAACATTCTCCAGGATAGATCATATCTTGGCTCACGAAAGAAGTCTTGGTAAATTTAAGAAACTTGAAATCGTATCAAGTATCTTCTCCAACCACAATGCGTTGAGACTATATATCAATAACAGGAAAAAACTGTAAAAAATACAAACACATGGAGGCTAAACAATATGCTACTAAATAACCAAGAGTTCACTGAAGAAATCAAAGAGGAAATCAAAAAATACCTAGAAACAGATGATATTGAAAACATGATGACCCAAAACCTATGGGGTACAGCAAAAGCAGTTCTAAGAGGGAAGTTTATAGCAATACAATCAGACGTCAGGAAACAGGAAAAATATCAAATAACCAACCTAACCTTACACCTAAAGCAATTAGAGAAAGAAGAACAAACAAAAACAAAGTTAGCAGAAGGAAAGAAATCATAAAGATCAGGTAAGAAATAAATGAAAAAGAAATGAAGGAAATGATAGCAAAGATCAATAAAACTAAAATCTGGTTCTTTGAGAAGATAAACAAAATTGATAAACCATTAGTCAGACTCATCAAGAAAAAAAAGAAGACTCAAATCAACAGAATTAGAAATGAAAAAGAAGTAACCACTGACACTGCAGAAAAACAAAGGAACATGAGAGACTACTACAAGTAATTATATGCCAATAAAATGGACAACCTGGAAGAAATGGACAAATTATTAGAAAAACACAACCTTCTGAGACTGAACCAGGAAGAAACAGAAAATATAAACAGACCAATCACAAGCACTGAAATTGAAACTGTGATTAAAAATCTTCCAACAAACAAAAGCCCAGGACCAGAGGGCTTCACAGGTAAATTCTATCAAACACTTAGAGAAGAGCTAACACCTACCCGTCTCAAACTTTTCCAAAATATAGCAGAGGGAGGAACACTCCCAAACTCATTCTATGAGGCCACCATCACCCTGATATCAAAACCAGATAAAGATGTCATCAAAAAAGAAAACTACAGGCCAATATCATTGATGAACATAGATGCAAAAATCCTCTACAAAATACTAGTGAACAGAATCCAACAGCACATTAAAAGGACCATACTCCATGATCAAGTGGGGTTTATCCCAGGAATACAAGGATTCTTCAATATATGCAAATCAATCAATGTGATACACCATATTAACATATTGAAGGAGAAAAACCATATGATCATCTCAATAGATGCAGAAAAAGCTTTTGACAAAATTCAACACCGATTTATGATAAAAACCCTCCAGAAAGTAGGCATGGAGGGAACTTACCTCAACATAGTAAAGACCATATATGACAAACCCACAGCGAACATTGTTCTCAATGGTGGAAAATTGAAACCATTTCCACTAAGATCAGGAACAAGACAAGGTTGTCCACTCTCACCACTATCATTCAACATAGTTTTGGAAGTTTTAGCCACAGCAATCAGAGAAGAAAAAGAAATAAAGGAATCCAAATCAGAAAAGAAGTAAAGCTGTTAGTGTTTGCAGATGACATGATACTATACATAGAGAATCCTAAAGATGCTACCAGAAAACTACTAGAGCTAATCAATGAATTTGGTAAAGTAGCAGGATACAAAATTAATGCACAGAAATCTCTTGCATTCCTATACACTAATGATGAAAAATCTGAAAGAGAAATTAAGGACACACTCCCATTTACCACTGCAACAAAAAGAATAAAATACCTAGGAATAAACCTACCTAGGGAGAAAAAAGACCTGTATTCAGAAAATGCTAAGACACTAATGAAAGAAATTGAAGATGATACAAACAGATGGAGAGATATACTATGTTCTTTGATTGGAAGAATCAACATTGTGAAAATGACTATTCTACCCAGAGCAATCTACAGATTCAGTGCAATCCTTATCAAATTACAAATGGCATTTTTCACAGAGTTAGAACAAAAAACTTCACAATTTGTATGGAAGCACAAAAGACCCCGAAGAGCCAAAGCAATCTTGAGAAAGAAAAATGGAGCTATAGGAATCAGGCTCTGTGATTTCAGACTATATTACAAAGCTACAGTAATCAAGACAATATAATACTGGCACAAAAACAGAAATATAGATCAATGGAACAGGATAGAAAGCCCAGAGATAAACCCACACACATATGGTCACCTTATCTTTGATAAAAGCGGCAAGAATATACAATGTAGAAAAGACAGACTCTTCAATAAGTGGTGCTGCAAAAACTGGACAGCTACATGTAAAAGAATGAAAATAGAGCACTCCCTAACACCATACACAGAAAATAAACTCATAATGTATTAAAGACCTAAATATAAGGCCAGACACTATAGAACTCTTAGAGGAAAACGTAGGTAGAACACTCTTTGACATAAATCACAGCAAGATCCTTTTTGACCCACCTCCTAGATAAATGGAAATAAAAACAAAAATAAACAAATGGGACCTAATGAAACTTCAAAGCACTTGCACAGTAAAGGAAACCATAAACAAGACGAAAAGCCAGTCCTCAGAATGGGAGAAAATATTTGCCAACGAAGCAACTGAGAAGGGATTTATTTCCAAAACATACAAGCAGCTCATGCAGCTCAATATGAAAAAACAAAAAACAAAAAACCCACCCAATCCAAAAATGGTCAGAAGACCTAAAGAGACATTTCTCCACAGAAGATATACAGATAGCCAACAAACACATGAAAGGATGCTCAACATCACTATTCATTAGAGAAATGCAAATCAAAACTACAATGAGGTATCACCTCACACTGGTCAGAATGGCCATCATCAAAAAATCTACAAACAATAAATGCTGGAGAGGGTGCGGAGAAAAGGGAACCCTCTTGCACTGTTGGCAGGAATGTAAATTGATACAGCCACTATGGAGGACAGTATGGAGGGTCCTTAAAAAACTAAAAATAGAACTACCATACGACCCAGGAATCCCACTACTGTGCATATACCCTGAGAAAACCATAATTCAAGAAGAGTCATGTACCACAATGTTCACTGCAGCTCTATTTACAATAGCCAGGACATGGAAGCAACCTAAGTGTCCATCAACAGATGAATGAATAAAGAAGATGTGGCACATATATACAATGGAATATTATTCAGCCATAAAAATAAACGAAATTGAGTTATTTGTAGTGAGGTGAATGGACCTAGAGTCTGTCATACAGAGTGAAGTAAGTCAGAAAGAGAAAAACAAATATCGTATGCTAACACATATATATGGAATCTAACAAACAAACAAAAAAGTTTCTGACAAACCTAGGGTCACGAAAGGAATAAAGATGCAGATGCAGAGAGTGCACTTGAGGACACTGGGAGGGGGGAAGGGTAAGCTGGGACGACATGAGAGTAGCATTGACATATATATACACTACCAAATATAAAATAGATAGCTAGTGCGTAGCAGCTGCATTGCACAGGGAGATTAGGTCGGTGCTTTGTGACCACATAGACAGGTGGGATAGGGAAGGTGGGAGGGAGATGCAAGAGGGACGGGATATGGGGATATATGTATACATATAACTGATTCACTTTGTTATACAGCAGAAACTAGCACAACATTGGAAAGCAATAATATGCCAATAAAGTTGTTAAAATAAAATAAAATCAACCCCCTTCTTTACATCACAAACTTTAAACTTCATAGTACATATCTGAAATATGTGACACACACATATGTTTTTGTAAGACCTTGGATAATTTTTCAGTTTTAATTGAGTTCCATTATTTCGTGAGAAAGAACTGATGGAACCCTGCTTTTAATATGAGAGGCATCAAGCAAGAAGTAGTAGTGGTACAATTAAAACTTAGGAAGATTTCCTTCTTACAAAATCTAATCTTATTGTCATCTTTTATGCAGAAAGCTGAAGCTTTATCATTATATTCTTATACATGTTGAGCCTGTTTATTTTTTTAAAAATGAGAAACTTGGATAAATATTTCTAATATTCTTTCCATTAATAAAATTCAATGATACAATAAGAAGCACTAAAAAATGATACTTAGAGAGCATTACTTTTTATTTTTCTTGGAAAAATCTTATCAGTAGGTAATTGTGGTAGCATTTATGGTTTTCATATATGTTCCATCACAGATTACTATTTTCTAGATCTAAAATGAAATTATATATTGAGCACTTATTGGGAAATTAAGATTTTTATAGTCAGTACAGTAATGAAATGTGGTTCACCCTTTACTTAGAATCTGCTATAACTGATTAACAATTCAAAGAATTTAATGACATGAATCTACAAATTTGAGAATAAGTTTGTGAATGGGTATATGATGGGACTGTTATAATAAATGATAAAAAGCAGTTTATATTTTAGAATTTGTTATCTTGATTCTTTGTTAAGAATATGATTAATGGTAATATTGACCTGGGTTGGGAAAGGAAAGAGGTAGGCCATCAGAACACTGTTCTGAGTTCTAACGAGTTAGCACTGCACACTGGTGCCATGTTCAAATTAACTATAAGGAATATATTCAGAATTGCTGGAATAAATAATTTTCATCACCAGTGAAATGGAATATGGTTCTCTGTGTCTGGTTTATTTATTATTTAACTCAACAAGTGTTCTGAAGAGGAATTCAGAAAACAGAGCATTTTATTCACTGGTAGGAACTTAAGTGCTTAGAGAAGCATTATTACTGTTGCCTATTCCAGGATATTATGTTTTGAACACGTCGTATCTTCAATATAGACCTTGATTTGAAACTTGACTTTGCCACTTTTAATCTCTGTCATTTTGGTCAAGAAATTTAGCCTCTCATATATGCAATTTCCTTATAGAAAGAGAATAATGCTACCTATATTTTTCAGGGTTGTTGTGAAGATCAGAGTTGATACGTTTAAAGTACTCAAATACCAATATATGTGTAAGGTGTACCATAAATTATTCATACATATATATCATCATAAGCATTAATAGCAAATGTTTCTCAATGGCCCATTGAGTACAAGACCTTCTGTCTTGTAGGGTAGGGTTTGTGGTTCCCACACTCAGAAGCAATGCTGAAGTAATGTACTTACTAATTGGTAGAGTAATTCTTTACCTATATCTTAAAAAAAATTTTTTTAAATTTGTATTAGATTTGAATTTCAAAGCCTTATTAAGTTTCTGTTAATTGCAACTCCCTGACTATTCCCACTCTTCTACCCACCAGGCTAGTAAAATTGAATGACCTGTTTTACTACCCCACTCCCTTTTCATCTTTTGTCCTTGATACTCAAATTATGGAGGATATGATGGAATTTCAGGGTTAACTTCCTCTCTACTAAATATCTGGTTGGGGTGTGAAGCAGCCCAGGTGAGTGGATGGTAGGTGTACCTCATGAAATACCAAATAGGAAGTGGACTGTACACTTGGTACATCTTGGAATGACTTCCTTACAGCTTTATTCATGTAAAAATGTAGGAGATCAATAGTCAAGTTTAGAATATGAATCCCAGCTGTCAGACCCTTCGATGAGAGTGGATAGGCTCCTCATTGGTCCTGTGGCATCATTGCACCTTCTCTGTTCCTTGGGCCCCCAATGCTACTACAGATGATTGACCTTTGGTTCTATCTGTGCCTCCCAACTCCTTCACAGTTTTGGCTAATACACTCTCTGCTCTCATCTTAGAATTCAGAAATGAAATTATCATGTATGGCCATATATGTATACATTGTTTTCTATAATATATTTTCATTGGTATGAATAACATCCTGAATAATAACCCATACTCTTTTTTTTTAACATCTTTATTGTAATATAATTGCTTTACAATGACGTGTTAGTTTCTGCTTTATAACAAAGTGAATCAACTATACATATACATATATCTCCATATGTCCTCCCTCTTGTGTCTCCCTCCCACCCTCCCTATCCCACCCCTCTAGGTGGTCACAAAGCACCAAGCTGATCTCCCTGTGCTATGTAGCTGCTTCCCACTAGCTATCTATTTTACATTTGGTAGTGTATATATGTCCATGCCACTCTCTCACTTTGTCCCAGCTTACCCTTCCCCCTCCCCGTGTCCTCAAGTCCATTCTCTACGTCTGCGTCTTTATTCCTGTCCTGCCCCTAGGTTCTTCAGAACTACTTTTTTTTTAAGATTCCATGTATATGTGTTAGCATACGGTATTTGTTTTTCTCTTTCTGACTTACTTCACTCTGTATGACAGACTCTAGGTCCATCCACCTCACTACAAATAATTCAGTTTTGTTTCTTTTTATGGCTGAGTAATTCCATTGTATATATGTGCCACATCTTCTTTATCCATTCATCTGTTGATGGACACTTAGGTTGCTTCCATGTCCTGGCTATTATAAATAGAGCTGCAATGAACATAGTGGTACATGACTCTTTTTGAATTATGGTTTTCTCAGGGTATATGCACAGTAGTGGGATTGCTGGGTCGTATGGTAGTTCTATATTTAGTTTAAGGACCCTCCATACTGTTCTCCATAGTGGCTGTATCAATTTACATTCCTGCCAACAGTGCAAGAGGGTTCCCTTTTTTCCACACCCTCTCCAGCATTTATTGTTTGTAGATTTTTTTGATGATGGCCATTCTGACCAGTGTGAGGTGATACCTCATTGTAGTTCTGATTTGCATTTCTCTAACGAATAGTCATGTTGAGCATCCTTTCATGTGTTTGTTGGCAATCTGTATATCTTCTTTGGAGAAATGTCTATTTAGGTCTTCTGCCCATTTTTGGATTGGGTTGTTTGTTTTTTTGTTATTGAGCTGCATGAGCTGCTTGTAAATCTTGGAGATTAATCCTTTGTCAGTTGCTTCATTTGCAAATATTTTCTCGCATTTTGAAGGTTGTCTTTTCATCTTGTTTCTGTTTTCCTTTGCTGTGCAAAAACTTTTAAGTTTCATTAGGTCCCATTTGTTTATTTTTGTTTTTACTTCCATTTCTCTAGGAGGTGGGTCACAAAGGATCTTGCTGTGATTTATGTCAAAGAGTGTTCTGCCTATGTTTTCTTCTAAGAGTTTTATAGTGTCTGGCCTTACATTTAGGTCTTTAATCCATTTTGAGTTTATTTCTGTGTATGGTGTTAGGGAGTGTTCTAATTTCATTCTTTTACATATAGCTGTCCAGTTTTCCCAACACCACTTTTTTTTTTTTTTAAACATCTTTATTGGAGTATAATTGCTTTACAATGGTGTGTTAGTTTCTGCTTTATAACAAAGTGAATCAGTTATACATATACATATGTTCCCATATCTCTTCCCTCTTGCATCTCCCTCCCTCCCACCCTCCCTATCCCACCCCTCTAGGTGGTCACAAAGCACCAAGCTGATCTCCCTGTGCTATGTGGCTGCTTCCCACTAGCTATCTATTTTACATTTGGTAGTGTATATATGTCCATGACACTCTCTCACCCTGTCACATCTCACCCCTCCCCCTCCCCATATCCTCAAGTCCATTCTCTAGTAGGTCTGTGTCTATATCCCGTCTTGCCACTAGGTTCTTCATGACCTTTTTTTTTTTTTTTCTTAGATTCCATATATATGTGTTAGCATACTGTATTTGGTTTTCTCTTTCTGACTTACTTCACTCTGTATGACAGACTCTAACTCCATCCACCTCATTACAAATACCTCCATTTCATTTCTTTTTATAGCTGAGTAATATTCCATTGTATATATGTGCCACATCTTCTTTATCCATTCATCCAATGATGGACACTTAGGTTGCTTCCATGTCCTGGCTATTGTAAATAGAGCTGCAATGAACATTGTGGTACATGACTCTTTTTGAATTATGGTTTTCTCAGGGTATATGCCCAGTAGTGGGATTGCTGGGTCATATGGTAGTTCTATTTTTAGTTTTTTAAGGAACCTCCATACTGTTCTCCATAGTGGCTGTATCAATTTACATTCCCACCAACAGTGCAAGAGTGTTCCCTTTTCTCCACACCCTCTCCAGCATTTACTGTTTCTAGATTTTTTGATGATGGCCATTCTGACTGGTGTGAGATGATACCTCATTGTAGTTTTGATTTGCATTTCTCTAATGATTAATGATGTTGAGCATTCTTTCATGTGTCTGTTGGCCATCTGTATATCTTCTTTGGAGAAATGTCTATTTAGGTCTTCTGCCCATTTTTGGATTGGGTTGTTTGTTTTTTTGTTATTGAGCTGCATGAGCTGCTTGTAAATCTTGGAGATTAATCCTTTGTCAGTTGCTTCATTTGCAAATATTTTCTCCCATTCTGAGGGTTGTCTTTTGGTCTTATTTATGGTTTCCTTTGCTGTGCAAAAGCTTTTAAGTTTCATTAGGTCCCATTTGTTTATTTGTGTTTTTATTTCCATTTCTCTAGGAGCTGGGTCAAAAAGGATCTTGCTGATTTATGTCATAGAGTGTTCTGCCTATGTTTTCCTCTAAGAGTTTGATAGTGTCTGGCCTTACACTTAGGTCTTTAATCCATTTTGAGTTTATTTTTGTGTATGGTGTCAGGGAGTGTTCTAATTTCATACTTTTACATGTACCTGTCCAATTTTCCCAGCACCACTTATTGAAGAGGCTGTCTTTTCTCCACTGTATATGCTTGCCTCCTTTATCGAAGATAAGGTGACCATATGTGTGTGGGTTTATCTCTGGGCTTTCTATCCTGTTCCATTGATCTATATTTCTGTTTTTGTGCCAGTACCAAACTGTCTTGATTACTGTAGCTTTGTAATATAGTCTGAAATCAGGGAGCCTGATTCCTCCAGCTCCATTTTTCGTTCTCAAGACTGCTTTGGCTATTCGGGTCTTTTGTGTCTCCATACAAATTGTGAAATTTTTTGTTCTAGTTCTGTGAAAAATGCCAGTGGTAGTTTGATAGGGATTGCATTGAATCTGTAGATTGCTTTGGGTAGTAGAGTCATTTTCACAATGTTGATTCTTACAATCCAAGAACATGGTATATCTCTCCATCTATTTGTATCATCTTTAATTTCTTTCATCAGTGTCCTATAATTTTCTGCATACAGGTCTTTTGTCTCCTTAGGTAGGTTTATTCCTAGATATTTTATTCTTTTTGTTGCAATGGTAAATGGGAGTGTTTTCTTAATTTCACTTTCAGATTTTTCATCATTAGTATATAGGAATGCAAGAGATTTCTGTGCATTAATTTTGTATCCTGCTACTTTACCAAATTCATTGATTAGCTCTAGGAGTTTTCTGGTAGCATCTTTAGGATTCTCTATGTATAGTATGATGTCATCTGCAAACACTAACAGCTTTACTTCTTCTTTTCCGATTTGGATTCCTTTTATTTCTTTGTCTTCTCTGATTGCTGTGGCTAACACTTCCAAAACTATGTTGAATAATAGTGGTGAGAGTGGGCAACCTTGTCTTGTTCCCGATCTTAGTGGAAATGGTTTCATTTTTTCACCATTGAGGACAATGTTGGCTGTGGGTTTGTCATATATGGCCTTTATTATGTTGAGGAAAGTTCCCTCTATGCCTACTTTCTGCAGGGCTTTTATCATAAATGGGTGTTGAATTTTGTCAAAAGCTTTCTCTGCATCTATTGAGATGATCATATGGTTTTTCTCCTTCAATTTGTTAATATGATGTATCACGTTGATTGATTTGCATATATTGAAGAATCCTTGCATTCCTGGAATAAACCCCACTTGATCATGGTGTATAATCCTTTTAATGCAGCACCACTTGTTGAAGAGGCTGTCTTTTCTCCATCTTGCCTCCTTTATCAAAAATAAGGTGACTATATGTGTGTGGGTTTATCTCTGGGCTTTCTATCTAGTTCCATTCATCTATATTTCCGTTTTTGTGCCAGTACCATACTGTCTTGATTTCTGTAGCTTTGGAGTATAGTCCAGGAGCCTGATTCCTCCAGCTCCATTTTACTTTCTCAAGATTGTTTTGGCTATTTGGGGTCTTTTGTGTTTCCATACAAATTGTGAAATTTTTTGTTGTAGCTCTGTGAAAAATGCCATTGGTAGTTTGATAGGGATTGCATTGAATCTGTAGATTGCTTTGGGTAGTATAGTCATTTTCACAATGTTGATTCTTCCAATCCAAGAACATGGTATATCTCTCCATCTGTTTGTATCATTTTTAATTTCTTTCATCAGGGTCTTATAGTTTTCTGCATACAGGTCTTTTGTCTCCTTAGGTATGTTTATTCCTAGGCATTTTATTGTTTTTGCTGCAATGATAACCCATACTCTTAAATGTTTTTTTTAGCAGTCCTGAAATGGAGGTAAAGTCATTATCAAGTATTGTGAGTTTGTGAGATAGGGAATGGCTGAAATATGGAAATATTCCTCCGAATCACTCCCAACCACAATATTGATGTTTGCAGCAAATTTACTGAGCTTTTACAGTGTTCTAAATACTGATTTAAGTGATTTAAATATAACAACATATATATTTTTTATGACAATATAGGTGAGTACTATTATTATTTTGGGGATGAGAAAACTAAGGCACATAGAGTCCTATAGTTAGTCCTACCTGTGGCCCAAGGTCTCATGGTTAGGAAGTGACACAGTTGGGGATACAACCCAAGTCTTCTGGGTGCAGAGTCTACACCCTTAGCGCTTACACCGCCAGTCTTCTGGGAAGGTTTGGTTTTGTTATTTAGAACTGCTGGAAGAAAGTGGAATGGAAAAGCTGACTTCTACAGGAATATGCCAGGCTTTCAGAGCCAGAAATTTTTTTTCCCCAGTGCATAATTGTGAATAGGGCTTGTGGATCAAGAAGCACCTTTGAGCAACTTGTAATGATGATACAATAGCCCCAGTATGATTCCATATTTTGGATTAATGCTTTTGTTGTAATCTAACCTCTCGTTGGAAAATGAATTGATACTATCAAGCATTATAAGCTCTACATTGAAGACTAGGAAACTACAAGTCAAACCTGAAATTCTTTCTCTTGTTCAAGTTTCTGACTCACATAAAAATTCAGTTTATGTGTGTCATAAACATTGGGAGTAATCCACACTATTTACTTTTACCTAAAGTCCCAAAGCAATGGCTCCCTTTCTTCTGTAACACTTTGGGGAGATTCTGATCTCCTCATTGAGTGTCATGAAATTATAAGATTAAAAAGTTCCTACTATTATATAAAATGCCTATGATACATATGATGACACTTTTTGGTGGGTGGGTATGAGGGTTATGGCTGTGATATAATTCCACAAAGATTTAATAACTGTGTAAGAATGTAGAGAACATTTTTGCTTACTTTGCTATGTACCTATCTTCCATAATGCCAAGTGTGAATAGATACTTTATAAAAATGGAAGAGAAAGACAAGACTGAAGTTGAACAGGCTGGGTGAGGACACTGGCACAAATACTAAGAGGGAAAGACTGATTTCTACAACAGTTATCTGGGCTGATGGGCATATTGTTGGGGGTAGAGCAGGGAGAGGAGGCTGAAATATGAGGAGAGGCAAAGGAAGACAGAAATCTTCCTCTTTAGAATCAATGCCATCTGCAGTAAAAGAACCATCCCAGTGTCTCAAAGCAGCAGCACGATGTCTTCTGGTACAGCAGCTAGGGATAACTGGAGAAGGACTTTTGCTATGCAATTAAAAGAAAAGAACCAGGATGTCTGCCTTATAGAAGAACTAGCCCTCATGGAGACAGCCATGTAGCTGTGAGGCAGGAGGGCATGGGAGGTATCACGGAAGCCATGGGCATCAAGCTGCAGCATCCAGGCTGGCTTCCCAGACTAATTGGGTGTGGTTGGCATCGCTAGAGGGCTCATTTCAAGTGCGTGAGAAAACGACAGCAGTTTGAGAGGCCCTTGGATTGGTGCTTTAATCCAAGGGACCATTCAGCCAAGGATCACACCATTTCTACCTCCTAGAACAGGAGGAAGGGAATTGCATGGGTATATAAGGGTTTCAGTGAATCAGACAGTGGACTGGTCTTTGCACCATGATCACTCTCCCCATCCCCTAATTTCATTGACGTACTTTCGAGATATACCTGGTACCCTATGGCAATGCCTAATTTTGTGACATCTCACCAGCCAGTGCATTGGCAATCAGAGTATTTCGAGTATTCTAGTAATTCGAATTAAGGGGGTTCAGAGAGTATAAAGAGAAGCTATAATACTTTGAGGCTTTAAAATGCGAGTATTTTTGGCATATATGGTGGAGAGAACAAATAGTTATGTGACAAGAGACCAGAGTCTCCTTTGACACTAATTAGTAAGATATCTTTTTTTTTTAATCCATAAAATTGTGGAGTTGTATTAGGTAATCCTTTAGGTTTCTTCCATACCTAGAGTTTTGGAGTACTCCACACACTATGGGTTTTTTTTCTGTGTAGTCTGTGGTTACCACTTCTTTTTACCATGGACATAAAATTTTATTATTGTCTTTTGTAGTCTTTTTGGTATTGATAGTTTAGATTTAATTTTTGGCATCTGGCATTTGGCTTACATACTGTTGTTGTGGAGTTTTTTTTTTTTAATCTTGTGCCTTGAGGGTTTTCTTAAAATAAAATTCAGTCTCCCTTTTGTTTTCAGGATGATTGCATCTAATTATGTAATTAGGATAAATACATGCAATCAGAAGCACGTAACAAATATTAGGTTCTAACTTTGTAAAATTTATTTTTGATAGTAAATGCCTCAGGGGCAGAGCTTTCTTATTTATGCCTGCTAATACCTTGCACAGTGTTATGCATGTACCGGGAACTCAATAGTTACTTGTTGAATTAATGAAGTATTTTTAAGATACTGTGCAAGTCTCATCAAAATCAAAAATATGCAAATTCTCTCAGAGACTAGAAGTATTTTCGAAGTTATTTAAAACCATATTATGTTTGGACCATATATCAGTTCAGAATAAATTGATTTATCAGGCTGCTTGTTTTGGCACTGTAGTGACTATGAGTGCATTGGCTGTCTTTGGAAGAAAAATGATTTTTATAGGTCGTAAGTTAGGTCAGTTAGTTATCATAGATTTACTGTGTTTCTGAGCTGCTTCTTTAGATTTGATCTGGCTTTTCTCTTGTACATTTGAAGCTTATTTAGGAGTCTGTCAGAACAAGCTGTCTCTTCAGCCCAAATTGTTAGCCTTGAGGGCAGGAACCACGTTGTTATATTATGTTCAGAGCAAAGCACAGGAGAGAGCTGCCCAGATAATAAGGGATAGTGATGAGCTCATGTGGATGACCTGGTTCCTTGGTCTGGACACCGTGGGCTGGAGAACACGTGCCATCTTTCTCAGGGTTTTTTCCTTGACAACCCCTTTGAAGCTACTCTTCACTTTGATATGAAGTCTTATTTTATTTTACTTAAAAAAAAATACATGCCTGTAAACATAACTTGCCTACTTCCATTTTGTAAGCAAGCATTTCAGTTTTATAAGCACTTAAAAGTCATACTTTATCTTATTTGTGTTTTTATACTTAATGCTTAGCTGAATTTCTGGCACATACAGGCGTTTGATAAATGTGTTGAATCAAATTGAGTTGGTACATTTGAGAGTGAGTAATCAGGCAATTGAGAGCTGAATAAGATCTAGAATCCTGATTTCCTGTCTCCTTTCAGAGAAACAGTGAATTCTGATGGCACTTTGATCCTCACCCAGAATCCATCCTGGTTTTGGGTTGCCATAGATCATAAGGCCATGGAATTGAGAGAAACAGCAGACTTGAAAAAGGTAGTTAGGTTTGTAATTGAGTTTGGTGTCACCTTGGGTTTGTAATGTAAGCAGTCTGGGGCAATGCCTGGTTCTCCTGCACTTGGAGAAGTTTGTGCTGCTAAAAGGGGTCCAGAGGAGCTGGGAAGCTGGGAGCAGGAAGACTTAAACTTCTTATTAAAATTGGGCTTTCCTAATGATGGCATGTCGAAACCTTATAAAACAGCTATTTTGGTGCTTTCACTGGACTTGTTTAAACTTGTATTGCTCAATGCCAATATAACAGGAATAAGAAACTGTGTTCTGCCAGGAAAACATTCATTTGAGAAAGATGGTAAATTTACTGGGAACGTTTCAGGGCTGAAGCATATTTGTAATTGTGAGATATGGCCTCAGTTACTAATCATCATGAGAAACCAGAGAGAACTGACTCTGATATACTAGATTAATGACACTTGATTTTACTACCCCAAACTGAAATCATCATCTACAAAGAGATTTTCAGTCGTTTCAGTGATTCAGCCCTGGCTCTGTCATAGCCCCAGAACTGTGGCTTTTAATTACTGCTGACTTCATTTTACCTTCTCCTAGGGATGTCATTTTGAAGCGTGGTGAGAGGATTCAAATCATCCCAAATTTGACACTTTGAACTAAAGTTAATCCAGAGCTGCGGCTTATTTCTTTGATCTTTTTTTTTAGACCAGTAGGAAATGAAAGAGGAAAGGTCTTATTTTTTGATCACTTACTATATTTTAGGAACATTACCCAAATGTAGGTATTATTCCCATTTTACAGATGAGAAATCCGAGACCTGGCATAGTTAAATGTTTTGCCTGTGGCTGCACCACTTATAAGAAGTCATCCAGGATCAAAACAGCCTGAATGACTTCTAAGTCCATATGCTTCTTACTCCTCTAGGGATTTCTCCTTGAGTTTTGCACTTGTTTAAATGTTTACAGCAGTTTGTTCCTCATACGGCACTTACACTGTTGTTGCAGTTATGACAAATTTAGTTTTATCTCATTAGTCTATGTTCTTCTTAATGAATAAGGTTGTATCTTTGTATTTTCTAAGCACCTGGCACAGAGCCTCTTGCATGTAGTAGATGCTTTGTAAATATTTATTGAATACAATTGTTCAAGAATCTGACATTGTTTACTACTTGGTATAGATCTAGTGTTCAAAATTATTCTTTCCCAAAATAATGCTAGTGGCTGGTAATTAAAATGTGAAATCTCTGTTGCAAAGTTATAATTCTCACTTTTATCAATTTTTTTTTAACAAAAACCAGCTTACAAATAGTGATTTATTTTCCTAAAGGGTAAGAGAAACTATTTAGAGGGGATACAAATAAATACACTGAGGTCTCTATCCTTTGGGAGTTCATAGCCAAGTGGCAGTGATGAGAGATATTTATGGTATTTATAATATAGGGTAGAATGTTCTAGTGCCTTAAGAAAATATTCAAGCAGAGTTCTAAAAGTTTAGAGGAGAGATGACTTTTAATTTGCAAGGATCAGGGAAGGATTAATGAAAGAGGGGACATTTGACCTGGAATTTAGAAGGATGAGTACATTTTGACAGATAGATTTCAGGGGAAGGGACTCCAGGCAGAGGAAACAGCTTGAGAATAGTCACTGAGGCATAAGTGTCAAATCAATGATAATGAGTTTAATCTGACTAGAGTATAGGGCATGTTAAAGGTAATGAAAAAGATAAGACAGGAAAGGATACTTGGGGATAGAGTCTGGGGAGCCTTGTACTAGATGATATTTAAGTTCCTTTTTAACAATTTTATGATCCTATAATTCTCTGAATGCTGTGACAAGGCAGTTGAGCTTTATTCAGTAAGCAATTTTGAGTTTCAAAAATATTTTGAATTGTGACATCTTATCTTCATTTGATATTCTTACAAGTGTCACAGAGTGACACAATCAGAACTGTGCTTTGTAGGCACAGATTTAAGAAGATTATTTTGGCAGCAATGTATAGTATTGGATGAAGTGGAAAAGGATTGAAGGTTAGAAGTTAGAAGGCTGTTGCAATAGTATGGGTTAGAAAATGGTACAGATTATACTATTGGACAATAGTATAGATTAGAAAAAAAGCATTGTGTAGATTAGAAAAAATTGTATGGATTGGAAACAAGGACCTGAACTATGATGACATCAATAGGAATAAAGAATTAGAGATAAATTTAAGATGAATTTTAGAATTATATTTGATAGGGCTTGGTAATTGATTGAATATGTATGTATGTATTAATAGTGTTGGAGAGGGTGTGCTTAAAGATAATTTTAGTTTGGAGCATAGGGGATTATAAGAAGGTTAAGACCATAATAGAATTAGAGGAATTAGTTGGTGAAATTTATTTAAGGAAGACAAGAAAGATGAGTTTATTTTTGGTTGTGTTGAGTTAATGGAATGGAATTCAGGGCAATCTATTAGATTGGAAATTGGGAATAAAATAAAAAGGGTGATGTTATTTCTATACATGCAAAACCTTGGTGAGGAAGGTTTAGGACAAGGTACAAAAGGGAACATTATTAAATTTTCAACACATCTATTAATCATAGATCCTAAATGACTCTATAATTAATAAATAGACATACTGTAATAATAAAAAGACACAGACACAGAAACATATACACTCACACAAATATCCCTGTGTAGATAACTCATAATAATTACCATAATGAATTTAGAGTGGCTATCTCTGTCATTAGCAAAGAATGAGACAGCTTTAACTTCAAAATTGATTAGGATAAAATGACTCCAGGAAGTTCCATGATAGTGCTTCTTTTTTTTTTTAAAGTCAGTGAGACAGCTTTAGCTTCAAAATTGATTTGGATAAAATGACTCCAGGAAGTTCCATAATAGTGCTTCTTCTTTTTTTTTTTAAAGTCCAAGACCCTTCCTCAGGCCCTTTTGGTTGATTAATTTTCTTATTGTTAACAATCTCCTATAAGGAGATGTGGGTAGAACAGGATTTGTGCTATCTTGGAGCTATTTTTATCAATTGGTGCTTGAAGGATGCAGATGAATCTTCTAGAAGTTAGGTTTCATTTTATTAATGGATGTCCATAAGATCCAGAATTTGCTTAACTTAGGTGGGGCACAGCTGTTAGGCCATTAACTCTCCAGCTACATTTGTCTTCCAATAACCAAACTGAAATTTAATTTCTAAGATAGGTTTTTCAAGTCTACCTACCCCTCCTCCCTTTCTCTCCTTTCCCTCTTTATTTAAAAAAAAAAATTTATTAAATGCCTGTTGAATGCTAGGAATAGACTGATGGATAATTTTCTGTTTTTAGGGATCTCATAGTCTAGTGGGGTGGGATTATAAATGCTCTGCTAGAGGAACACAAAAATGGAAACTAAATCAGACCTGGAAGTAGAGGGGTAAATTAGAAATGGTTTTCTGGAAGTGGTGACATCTGAACCGAGTTTTGAAGATAAATAGGAAGTAGCTAGACAAAAAATGGAGTTGTGGGATGGGAGAGCCCCTTTTAGGTAGAGGTTTAAAGACATATTCAGAGATTTACAAGTAGTCTGTATAGCTGGAGAAAAGGCAGTGTATCTGAGGAATTCTAGGAGATGTAGTTAAAGAAGTATGCAGGAGGTAAATAAATATGTGTTGGGGTTTTTTTGAAGTATAATTGACCTACAACACTATGTTAGTTCCTGGTGCATGACATAGTGATTCGGTATTTCTATATACTACAAAATGATTACTACAATAAGTCTACTTACCATCTGTCACCATACAAAGATATTACATTATTATTGACTATATTCCCCATGCTATACATTCCATCCCCATGACTCATTTATTTTTGTAACTGGAAGTTTGCTTCTCTTAATTTCTCTTACTTCACTCATCTCCCTACCACCCTTACCTCTGGCAACCACCTGTTTGTTTTCTGTATCTAGGAAACTTTCTGTTTGTTTGTTCATTTGTTTTGTTTCTTAGATTCCACGTATAAGTGAAATCATATGTTTTGAGCAAGAAATAAAAATTACAGGGTCATCCTATGAGCTGATGCCGTAGGCATGGATGTTGAACCCTTAGGGTAATGGGGTGAGGACTGAGGTTAGAGTTCTCAGGAAGACAATCGATAATCAGAGGAGCACATAAAGGAGAGAGAGAAACATGAGGTGTAACAGGAAGGAGAAAAACCAGAGAGGAGCAATGTAATGGAAACAAAGAAAGAGTTTAAAGAAGCAGGAACTGCCATTAGTATCAAACCTGCAATCAGGTATCCTAAGAACTACAGAGAAATTTTTATTGTATTTGCCATAAAGATATAGTCAGGGACCTTTGACCTGAGCAGTTGCAGTAGAGCAGTATGGGCAGGGCTGAGTTTGGGACAGAATTGTGTCCAATTATAAGGGGGATAGCTGAGTTAGGGACAAAAAATGAAATAGTAAGATGAGAACAGATCAAAAGTCTTGGGAGCAAAGCTGGGTTGCGGGCCAAAATGAATAGCAGGTGATCCCAGACAGGAACAGGGAGGGAACAAACACAAGGCTCAGAAAGATTCTATTGGAATATGATACGGTTGTAGCTGGCATGGCTTTAGTTAGGATGCCTTAAAGCCATTACACAACTTCTCACACCGCATTTCTGAGACATGTTTTCTGCTGACTAACCACTTCACATATAGGCTGCAAATCAGAAATCCTAACCAGTTACATGCAACTGCTCATCTGGCATTAAATAGTCAGAACTGTTCCAACACAGTAAGGCAAAGTGTCCGTGGGAAGAAGAGTCCTTTATCATATACTACACAGACCCAGGAATCAATAAGTGCTTGACAATCTGGAAAGCATCCTTTTGGTGATGGATCCAGTGCCACTGGAAGTACTTAAATGCCTCAGCAATGTTTGTCTTTTGTGAAAGAAAAACATGGTTGTAAATTGCACGCACGGAGAAGGCTTGAAGCTCTTGCTTTGTTTTCAGGGTGTGCATGCCAAGGATATCATGGCCACGTTTTGAGGGATACTAATCTAGCAGCATTGCTGAGGTAGCTAATTTAGTAGACAAGGCTGCTGTGTGTGGATGTCCAGCTGAGTAGGCTGTTCTCTGGTCAGGGACTTGCTTAACCTGGTAAAAGTAGCTCTGGTGCAAAGGCAAGCAGACTGACTCTGTACTTGGTTCACATTTGACTCTGCTTCTTACCTACTTGCTCCCCTTAAGCACCCACTTTCTCTGGTTACTGATCTTCAGCTTTCCTCTTGGCTATATTACTGGATCCTCTGCAATCTGGGCTTGTTGTGTTTTCCTGTGAAATACTGGCAGCTGACTCTTGCTCACCTTCTTGGATGATACCATGTCTTATAAAATAAACTTACCTGGGCAGAAATACACCTTGTTACTGCAGACTCAAGTAAAGGGTTTTGCCCACTCTGACCACCAGCATGTTGGCTAAGAATCTTGAGGCTCTCTCAATCCAGTTGTCTGTCTATAACAATATGAGGAGCTCTCTAATTTAGAACTTTATTAAGCAACAAAAGAATTTCTGGACAATGTCTGATTCCCAAGTCTGGAAGGAGAGCTATTTTAGTTCATACAGTTTAATACCACAAAGTATAAAACTGGACAGTGGCTTTTGATATAAATTTCCAGTTTCTTGGTGAAAACACTTCACCAGAGAAATAGTTTTTGTTCTTGTCTGGTTTGAATTTTCTCACGTTGGCCAAGTTTAGCTGACCTTCCTCTGATCCTCTTCTGTATGTTACATATTATTTTTGCCCACTGTCTTCTGCCCAAGGATATAACTTCTTTATTTAAAGGTCATTTTTAGAATGATGTTTTCCATTGATACTGTGAAAAATGTTTAATTCATTTTGTTCTGCAAAATGTTGCTGCCTGCTTTCTTCTTACCTCTGAAATGGCTGGTTGTTGTTGCCCTGTGTCTGTCTATGCGTTGTCATTTATCTCTATCTTCATGGTCCTTGCTCACCTTTCCCACCCAGCACTCTCTGTCCTGATCTGCATTATCCTCACTGTGGTGATGGTTAATAGCTAAGACTTAAGAATGAGACAGGCCAGAATTTACCTTAGCACTGTCTGCTCCTTGATGTGTGATCTTGGACAAATCATTTGGCATTGATATGCTTTAATTTTCTCATCTCTGAAATGGAGTCATAATGATACCTACCTCATAAGTTATGAGGATTACATGAGACAATACATGCAGAGTGCTCAACACGGCACTGGCAGGCAGTAAGGGTTTCATCATTATTAATGTTTACTGCTTGAGTCCTAAACAAAATATGTATTTACTCCCCACTGTTAAGTAGAAACAAAATTCCACGATACTGCCCGTGTTATATCATTAAACCTACCCTTTTCCAGCGGCAGCAGCTGACAGGGAATTCCTCTTCAACTATTGGTGTTCAATATTTGTGCCAGTTATTGCTTCTCTTACAGAAGATCCTACGTTTCTCCTGCTTTTAGGTCCCCAGTAAGATACAATTCCACATCTTTCACCCTTCCTTTCCCTTTTCTTTCCTTTTTTGTTTCTTTATCTCTAACCCGGTGTATTATTTTTCTTTTGTTGCATAATAAAATTACACAAACTCGGCTTAAAATGATACACATTTGTTATCTCACAGTTTCAATGAATCAGGAGTTTAGACATAGCTTAGCTGGGTCTTCTGCTCAGGTTTTCACAAGACTGCAACCAAGGTGTTGGCTGGGCTGTATTCTCATCTGGAGATTCCAGCTGGGGAAGAATTTGCTTCCAGACTCATTCAAGTTGGCAGGATTCATGTCCTTGAGGATGTATTACTGAGGGCCCAGGCTTCTTATTGGCTGTTGGCTAGAGACCTCCCACAGTTTCTTGCCAAATGGCCTTCTCAATATGGCTGCTTGCTTTATCAGGACAGCAAGGAGAATCTCTCACTCTAGTCTGCTGAGATGGAATCTTACGTGATGTAATGTAAACATAAGCATGATATCCCATCACCTTTTCCATGTTCTGTTTGTTAGAAGCAAGTCATAGGTCTCTCTTGCACTAAAGAGGAGGGGATTATGCAAAGTTGTGAACACTAGGAAATGGGCACTCTTTGGGGAGAAGGATCGTGTTAGGGTCTGTTCACCATGCCCAGATGCTTGACTTAATGTTATAAGACATACTGAACTCTTCCATAACCTTAATCTTGTTAATTCTATGAGCAAGATATCAAAATATGGTACCACACCTGGAATTCTTGGAAAGATATCACAATGATAGAAAGCTTGAACTTAAGGTATTTACCTTTGAAAGCACCCTTGAAGCTAAGAAGCTTAGGAAAGGTCAACAAATTTTGCAAAGATCTTTCAGGAAATTAGATAAGGGTGTTTCGGTCAGAGCAAAGTAGAAAGAGTTTGGAATAGTTCAAGTGGGTAACATGATAATAGTAGATTGAAGTGGAGGGATAAAACAAAATTGCTAAGTAACAGTGAGTGTCTAATTTAGACCCATTGGAATGAATTTGTAACAGGATCAATGAACAGTTTCAAGGTGTTTTGCAGCAATATTGGTCAATCTGGAGGTAGGACTAGAAAAAAAATGTGGAGTTTAATCAGAGATGGGGATTGGCAAAGCAAGAACAATGGATATTTAGAGGGTGGGAAATCCTAAATCTTACTACTACTGCAATTTGGCTTGTCTAGCTAGAGACAATTTTTTTCAATCTTAACTTATGAACTATTCTAAACATACAGAAAAAAACCCCAGAAAATAATGTAATAGCAACCACCTATTCCCAATTATATTTAACAGACGTTAACATTTCACATATTTCCTTCAAATATTCTTCTTCTTTTTATTTAAACAGCTAAAACGACACCTCCTATCCAATCTTCTCTCCTTTTTTTCTCCCTTAATGAAGATTTGAGGTTTGCAGTTATTATTGTATCCGTTTAAACTGGTCAGTATGTATAAGCTCTGAATGTCATTTTAAAGAGGGATTTCTTTCACACACTCATTAGCAAGTAATAGATATAAAGCAAGGAGAAAAAACTGGAACAATCTTTGAGGACAACGACTAATGCCCAGATGTTTTGTTACAACATTAATGTGCCTGATTTCAGAGCGAGCATTAAAATGCTTTAATATCCAATTGGCTTGAAAGGTTAAGGGCAGAAAAACAAATGTACTCTTCTGTGGAGGAATTAAACTGGGAGGCAAAGGGAGCTTCTTGTCTAGTGAGCTATAAGAGATAATTATTCATCAGAGAGTGTGAAGTTTGTTGTAAGTACAACCACATTCGTTAGCCAGTTCCCTGCTTCCTGTCAGTAATGGGCATTTTCTCTCTGTTCAACTAGAAGGAATTCTGGCTTTTGCACTACAGATCCTTTTCTGGGTTTTTAATATCCTGGCCTTTGGTCTTTCTTATTTTTGGATTATCACTGAATAGGTGTAACCTCAAGGCAGAGTATAAGTTATTTCTTAAGTAACATGTTCCAAATGTATGACAAGTTCTCAGAGAATATAGCGTATACATAGAAATCAAGCAAAAACACCCCAAACATAAAATATTTATATAAAAGGATACCTAAAATATATTTATACCAATTAACAAATATTATATTTTGCTGATAAGCATAACCAAAAGCCAGAAATTTAGGACATCAACAAAAATTACTAAGTTTGTTTTGTTTTGGAGACACGTCTAGCAACTTAACTTACATAAATATAAACGTCACAATATTTTGGCAGATAAAGATTTTATGTTGCTAGGTATCAGGGTCAACTCTGGATTTAACTCAAGGGTGAGCCCACTCTAAACTACGTGGTTTGGACTTGTTTTCTGGGGTAACAAATAGCCTACCCTTCCCTCTTGATTAGGCCTGATAGGTAGTTAAACCTCCCTAACAGCAAGCAACCTAACCATATAAAAGGATGCATGTGGGAAAGAAAGTGGGTATGTAAATATGGGGTGGTGTTATGAATGGGGGTAGGTGAGAATGGGTTACAAATACACTTACATTATCGTGTAATGGATCTTTAAAATTCATTCCTTTCAAACCACGCATATAGTGAGACGCTGCTTGTGCCACTTACTGTGCTACCCTTAAGAGGAAAGGCAAATATGTGAAAATTCTTACTGTCATGATATTAATGCAGATTGATTAAATCCTTCAAGATGATAAGGAGCTTCATTCTTCTGGTAGAGTGGTGGGTTTGATTCATGGGTAATAGGCTGGATACTTTAGGGTATGGTTATGTCATTGAGTGACCTTTAGAGCCTCTTGATAATTGATTAGGTAAAGAGGGTATTGGAAATTTATTTAACATGTTGAAACACTCATTAGTGATATTCCTGGAGGTTAACCTTGTGTGGGTTACATAACATTGAAAAGCAAATGCCACACCCTAGGAGAACTTCCATGAGATTGGACTTCTGACTAAGGAAATTCTATGTGAATATGCTCTGACAGCAACAGAACCTGATATAACCTTGTATTCTGATAACCTATAATCTGATATCATCTGTTCAACAGGCTGGGAAAGAAAAGGCTCTCAACCTTTGTTTTCCCCTGGTATATATAAGATTCAACTTTGAAAGTGTCCTCCAACGTATGATTTCTGATTGGCTGAAGGAAGGTGACACTGGACAGTCTAAAAGTTCTCATTTCTCCAAAATGTGCCTGAAACAACCAGACAGTGAGTGTGAGGAAAATCATTAAAATCAGGAACACTTGGCTTTATCTCTATTTAGGATTAAAATGGGGATTCCAGATGGAAACTGCACATAAATTCATAGACATGCATATTTTCTGAAATGTAGAGAATTATATAGGACCCTTGCATCATTCTATTCTCAAAGCATTTACAAAGCTCTTATTATATGTGAGACATGGTTCTGAGCATTAGAGATATAAAGATGAATAAACCATCATTCCTGCCCTCCACTGTAAGAACAGTTACAACAAAGTGATTAATGCTACAATAGAGGAATAAACAAGATGCTGAGAAGGCACAAGAGAGGAAGCACTTCACTTTTCTAGGAGAGGCTAGAAAAGGCTTTTCAAAGAGGGTAGCATTTGAGTAGATTCTTGAAGAATGAATTAGTTTTTCAGGGTATTGTCAGCTGAATATAAAACATATGAGAAAAGCAGAAAGATGTGAAGCAGCCAGGAGACCAAGGTGTGTGCAGATATAATTTTTAAAGGTGGATAGGAGCAGAAATACTGAAAAAACTTGTATACCCTACTCTGGAGTTCAGACTTCAACCTGTAGGCTTTGGGGGCCTTTGATGGGTTTGATTTCACAAGGATGTTGAATGGAGTGTACAGGGGGTGGGTGATGGCAGATTCTGGATGACCAGTTAGAAACATATCATAGTTATTTTGATGAGAAATGATGGGGGTCTGGGCAGAGGAACATGATGGGATTCCTTTCAGCTTTCTGACTTTGTGGATCATTGTTTCATTAATCAAAAGAGAAGAGCCAGCTTTTGGGAAGGGAAAGATGGATTCAGTTTTGGACACCTTAAGTTTGAGGTTCCATTGAACAACTGAGTGGAGATGACCATGAAGCAGTTGGTAAAATAAGCTTGAAGTTCAAGAGGAGGAGATCCAATTTAAAGATAACAAATTTTAGAATCATCAGTGTATAAAAATTTTTGGAGCCATGAATGTGAATAAGATTGCTCAGGAAGAGTGTGTCAAATCAGAGGAGAGGAGCAAAGGCCAACCCAGGCAATTCTAATAATTAAGGTGGTAAAGAGAGGAGTGGTAGACAGAGCTGAGAAGGAATTATGGGAGGAAGTAAAAGAAAAATCAGGAGGAAGTGATGCCAGGGGAGTGGATAATTCCAAGAAGGAGGTACTGGGTAGTAGGATCAAATGCTCTTGTTGACCAAGTTTGAAAATGACACTGGATTAAGTCATCACAGGCCAAGAGAAGAGCAACCACAATTTTATTGAAATGGTAAAAGAGGAATAAGATTACAGTGGGTTGAGGATTGAATGGGAAGTGAGGAAGTAAAGTCATCAAATGCTCATTATGATTTGAACCTTCCCTTGAAGGCAAGAAAAAAAGAGATATTTGTAGCTTGAGGGGCCAAAGAGTCTCAGAATTGGACTTTTAAAAATAATAGAAGAAACTTGATATTTTAGGACAGCTCAAGAACGTGGTCTGGTGGCTATTGAGCTAGGTTGAAAAAAATTTATTTTGCTTCCTTTTTGGGTGTTGGTTTAAGAGTGTTTTATAACTAGCTGTGACTTTGAAATGTCTAAACCTGCCTAGAAGTGCCTTGAGAAACACTTGAGACAGAGGATGATTTAGGAAAGAGTCCCCACTGCTGCTGCATGCAGAGCGTGGCTAGATGTGTGAGATGATGAGGTTTAAATAATGGCAAAGAAAGTTGAAAGGCTCTCAGCATCTTTGCTGACTCCAAGAAGCAAAATCAACCTGCCTTCCGGCAAACACATTTTCCCTTCTGAAATTCTGTCAAATAAATTCAGAGGGACATGAAAAAAATGGAAATATATCTTGTAACATGTGCTGATATGGTTGCACAGCCCCTGTTTCATAGATTGTGCATTATGAATGTTAACAGTATATCTGATTTCTCTGGCATGTACACTGTGTAAAAGAGCTTGTAGAGGTACAATGTTATAATCATTCCAGGGAACTTGAGAAGGCATTGCACCAAAATGAGACTACAGATATTATATAAGCAAGAAGAAATCTTTCCCTCAAAAATGAAAGCATTTCATAATAACATTCAAGGAAAATTGTATCCTTCGAGGCACTCTACACATTCTTTCTTACCGATGACAAGAAATGCAGCTTAGGTTTAGCATTTCATTCGGAGTATCACAGCCCTAGATAGTTTTCAATGGGCTTATTTTTCAAGAACTGAAGTGGTAGCTTGTCATATATATTTCAGCTTCTGAAATGATTGGTATTCCTCTCCTATCTAGCAGCTGTTGGTGGGTTTTTTAATTTAACCAGTGAAGAGTTCCAAAATAGAAGTGTTGTCCTGGATATATTTTAAAAACACACATTTCAGGCCTTTCCTCTTTAACTTGAAGTAGTAGATAAAAATTCCCAAGTGAAAACGACAAGATAACATTGTGACATTGACTCACAAAGGCATGAGGCATCTACAGATGCCCCTACATGTCAGCTCCCGAAGCAAACACTGCAACTGTCATACCCAACATCCAAGAGCTAAATAGATTTAGTCAAAACCTTGATTCAATGCAAGGCTAATGGAACCAGGTGTTCTGGGTAACTAAATTCTCTTCTTATTTATTAGGTGGCTAAATAGAATACCCTTTTATTTGAATTTTTGTTACCACAGAGTTTTAGAAATGTGTCACCATATTTTATTAATTTGGTGATTTTCCTATTGGTGTAAAAGTTGAGTTTGAGTGTGGACTCTATTCCTGTTGAAGGTAGGGAGGCAGTTGTTTTCTTGATATTTTCCTTGGGGTCTGTGCACAGCAGAGCGTGGCTGGGGGTTGCTTTTTCCTGTTCTAGACCTTGTGATTGGTCTGTTCAATATGTTCTCAGGCATCCTCCCTCCACCACCCTGTCAAGTTTATATAATATGTTATTTTATTCTTAATCTATTTTTAAACCCTCAGGTATTTGATGTAGGTTGGATTCTGAAGTTGCGAAAATGTATAAGTAACATACAACCCAATAAGGGGAGAGGCATGCACTGCTGAAAAGCTAACTGCCTGGGATTGAATCCTGGCTCTGCTACTGGCTAACTGTATGACCTTGAGTAAGAACTAAATGTATTTGTGTCTCAATTTCCTCTGCTGTAAAACAGAGAAAACATTAATACTTAACTCAGAGGGTTGCACTTTGTATCTCTAAAGTACTTAGATCAGGGCCTAGTGCAAAGTACACTCCATGCATATGCTTGCTGTGATTGTTCCCACCCTATATCTTTATTTGAGGTTAGGCCCTAGAATGCATCTTCTACTCCTGTGCCATGGGAGATGTCTTAGTTTGGGCTGCTATAACAGAGCACCACAAACCAGGTGGCTTCAACAACAGAAACTTATTTTCACAGTTCTGGAGGCTGAAGCCCAAGATCAGGGTGCCAGCATGGTTGGGGACTGGTGAGGGTTCTCTTCCTGGTTTGTTGCCTTCTTGCTCTATCTTTATATGGTGAAAAGAAAGACGGCTCTAGGCTCTTCCTCTTCTTATAAGGAAACTAATCCCATCATGGGCTCTACCCTCATGACCTTATCTAAACCTTATTACCTCCCAATGGTCCCACCTCCTAATACCATCACTTGTGGGGGTAGGGTTTTAGCATATGAATTTTGGGTCCATACTATAGCAAGAGAAGATGGAGATTTCACTTGGAGAGCATAATCCTCAATCTCCAGAGTTTTGGAAGAGCCTTCTCTCCTGAGTTTGGTATTGTCTGGCCCTTTTATGTATGAATGTTCTTAGACTGGGTTTATATGCGCCACTGTAAGAGATGGTGTGCTTAAAAAAACAAATAAAAGAAGAAAAAAGAAAAGAAAAGAAAGAAACACAAAAGAACCCTGATAGAGGTTGTTGTCATTTGCTTCTCTAGAGCTGAAAACAATTTCTGGTTACTAAATTATCGTAAATTGAGGGTTTCAGTGGATTAATCAAGGTTTTCTATAATATGCTACAATTGAAGACAATGAGTAATTACATGAATTACAAAACATAAAAGTAAACCCAAATATAATGAGAAAAGGCAATTTATTAGTGCTTTTCCCATGCCTCAGTGTGTAGCTTGATCTATGCAGAGAATAGCAGGTTGACTTCCCCTCCTCCAGGGCAGGCAGTAACTGGAGGATTCTTTTGATCATTTTATTCATTTTGTGTTAAAACTACAGCACTTCTAATTTATAGACATATTGTGAATGTCAAGGAAATGTCACCCAAATCATTGAAATACAGTGAAATTCATCCATTATATTTAAGTAACAGGTTGCCCTGGGCTCCAAGGGAAGCAGGCTTAAATGGAAATGGGATTTTGACTGTTCAATTTCAGTACTTTAAAGACACAGAATAATCAAGGTGGATTTCTTAAAGGAAGAGAGTCTGAGGATAGAAAAGTAACTGTGAAGTATTTCTGGATGAGCCATTAAGTGGCAGATTGGCATACGGCTACATTTCAGACCCCGATTTGTTTGGTTTAATGTGAATCACTTTTTTTCCCCTTAAAATTGAAGCCCAAATCCTATAATGGAGATACTTAAATTAACCCTCTGGTTCACTTAGGCATCTATTTCAGCATCCCTCTGAGAAATTCAACAGTCTGTTATAAATTGAGTTTTATATGTTTCTGTCAAAGCCTAAGGACAAATTTGATTATCCTCCAGATATTTCCCAATCCTTTAACTAAATTGGATTATTTACTGATTTACCCTTTACTTTCTAGTGCTATAGTAGTGTCTTAGTTGCAAACTTTATAGTATAAACTGACAAGATTATAAAATGTTTATCTTCCTAGGGAAGCAGCGTGGTCATCTTTGCCTTTGGGCTTAAATGGATCCACATTCCAACCCTGCTTTTGTTGCATATTAACTGGGTGACCTTAAGCAAGTTACACGATTTCTGTGGGTTTCAGTCTCTTTGTAAGTACAGTGGGGATACTAATAGTGACCTTGCATGGATTTTGGTAAGGATGAGTAGAGACAAGGCATGTGGAAATACTGGGTCCAGAGACACCCTCAATAAATGTAACTCACCTCCCATGTCCCCAACCCCAAACCATTTTTTATTTATTGAGGAAACATACAACCAAGGATATGTTTAGACTCAGGCTCTTTTAGGGTGGGAGCCCAAGATAATGCATCTTAAGTCAATCTGTATCAGTCAGGATTCAAGCAGAGAAGCAGACCAGTAGGAGATGTATATTAGAGATTTACCACAAGGAATTGGTTTATGCAATGTGTGGGCTGGCCTAGCCAAATCTGAAATTCATAGGGCAGGCTGTCAAGAAGGGCAGGAGCTGAAGTTCCTGTTTCAAGTAGAATTTATTCTTCTTCGGAAGCCTCAGCTCTACTCGTAAGGCCTTTCAACTGATTCTATCAGGCTTATCCAGAAAAAGTGCACATATCATGAGTATACAGCCTGATGATTTTTTACGAAGTGAACACACCCCTGTAATCAGCTCACAGGTCCAGGCAGAAAATATAACTAGCACTCCAGGAGCACTCCCCGCCTACCCCCCCACACCCCCACACCCCCGCTGTTCCCCTTTCCAGTCACTACAGGCACTACTCCTCTCCTTCTCCCTCCCTAGAGGAAGGCTCTATGAATTTCCTGACTTTTTGGAGTGATGCCACTGTGGTACTGTGGATTTAATATTGCTCACAGAGGTAAGAGAGTTAAAGCCTAGCTCTTTTATTTCCTCACTATATGACTTTGGATCCCTTTAACTCTCTGGGCCTCAGTTACCATATCTGTAACATGGAGATAATAATACATTTTTGGTTTAGCAAGAAATTTCAATGAATTAAGAGAAGTGGAATCTTCTAATAAAGTTCCTGGCACAGAGTAGGTACTAGGTAAGTGTTGGCCCCTGAAAGCTAAGTGTCCCTTTATGAGCTGGAGGTTATGAACCCATGGGACATCATATACAGACTGTACGATCTTTTGACATTGACTTT